>NW_024068079.1:0-261477 GCF_009389715.1 Phoenix dactylifera
TTCGGGCTCTGAGATTCGAGTCGACTCCAAGGACAGTCGAGTCGACTCGAGTGGACAAAATTCAAAATTGGATCCACGGACTTCAGTGGATGAGCCGACTCCAAAATTGCCAGGTCAGCTCCAGAAGTTGGCGAGTCGACTCCGGGTCAAGACGAGTCGACTCCCAGTCGTGACGGCAACTTTAATTCAAATTTGGAACAGTTGCCGAGTCGACTCCGGAAAAGCTTGAGTCGACTCCCGCTACAGCCGAGTCGACTCCTGATCGCGCGAGTCGACTCCAACCCACCAACGGTCATATTGTCAGGCTGCCAGAGTGTGCAGAACGGGCAGAAAAAGCAGTGTAACGGCTAGTTTCCGTGGGGGTTGGCTTAAATAGCCACAGAAGACTGTAGAAGAGGGAGAACAGTTATTTCCACTCCAACTAATCAAGGATTCAAGCTCTGCAACGTGCTCTTCAACGAAAAAGGGAAGATCTGCATTTACAGCTCCATCTACATATCTTCCCAGGAATTAAAGCCTTCTCCTCAGCATTCAAGTCGACTACACATTCGAGAGGAGACCGGAGTTCAAGAAGCCATTCCTCTACTTCAGCTTTAAAAGCGTTTGAGGGCTTCTAAAACTCCTCTTTTGATTATATTGTTTTACATCTGCTCTTTGAGAAGCTTATTTTCCCTTCCTTCTATAACTTGTATTTTACTTGGTTCAATCGGGGGATTGAATCAAAGGGGACTAAGGTTGGTTGGTGAGCCAAGTTAAAAACCAACGCGTGTAAGGGTTTGATTGTGAGCCCGGGAAAACAATCGGGGTTGGTTCTAGTCGGTGAGCCTGGAGAAACCGACCGAGTTCGTTGTGAGCTCGATAAAAACAACAAGTTTGGTTGTGAGCTTGCAAAACAACCGACTGTAATCCTAAGGGGGTTATAGTGAATTCCCAAGAGAGACTTGGGGAGTGGACGTAGGAGCAAGGGGTAGCTCCGAACCACTATAAAACTCTGTGTTTTGCATTGGATTGTCTCTCTTCGTCTTCCCCTCACATCACTCACAGCACTTAGCATTAATTAAATAACTTGCAATAGTTTTTTAATTAATCCAACCCACATCGTTTTAATTATCTAAATTATTTTAAACCCAATTCACCCCCCCTCTTGGTTGTCTATCTGGGCAACAAATCTAAAATTATATTAAATAATCTAATAATATATTTTGTTCCCTGAGGATTCGACCTCGGACTTCCGAGATTTTACTACTTGTTGCATTCTCCTGCACTTGGGAGAACATTTCTGTGACGCATCAAGTTTTTTGGCGCCGTTGCCTCGCGACGTGGGAACGGCTGATTTTATTAGTTATATTTTAGATTTAAATTAGTACTTAATAGTTAGTCTTTTCCTTTCGAAAACAAAAAAAAAAAAATTCTTTAACTGCTGTTTTTTTATCCTGGCACAGTCTGCATCAAACTCTGATATCAAAGTAATTAACCGTCTGATTGAACTCAAATTTGGTCGTCAGGTGCAGGACCTGTGTTTCTTCATCCGCCAAAACGGTCTGATTGACATTCTGAGATTAATTATTTGCAGGACCATTAGATTAATACGAACCTTGCTGCTTTCTGTTTTAAATTTTCTGTATTTAATTATTTAGAATCAGAATTTTATTGTTATCATATCTCATTAACCCTTGTTGCTAATCTGGAAAATTTTAAGAAAAAAACTTTAGAAAAGATCGAGGGTGATTATTCAAAAAATTTAAAAAAAAAAACCTAAATTTCACAATTTCAAATTTCAGAATTCAAATTTCAAACTCTCAACTCATAAAATTTAAAAAAAATAAATAATTTGCTTGATCACTTATTCAATTGAAATTTAAATGTCATGTCATAAAACATTAAAAAAAAAAATCTCTTGATTGTTGCATATAGTATAAGGCATCAGCATATACAACAATAATTCTAAGGGCTGAACTCATTTAAAAAGATAAGGTCGGATTTCATCACTCGTCCTTAGCCCAAAATCACCCCATTACATATAACTACTCCTAACGCTTAACCAAAATCAACTAGACCGCGGCCCCCTTAAGGACAATTCGAGTGCTCAATAGGATGACAGACCACCGAAAGTTGCACCAAATTCGCCTTCCTCTGGCTTAGTTGATGTCTAGGCAAGCTTTGTCCCTATAAGGGAGACAGTTCATCGTTCGAGAGGCAAGTGGGTCTTCTAAGTGGGACCTTTGCGAACGGCATCGTGACCCCTCCACTTACCTGGGAGCTTACTGGTCAGACTCGGTTCATTAGACCGGATTGGAGCCTTAGGTGCCCTCTTCAAACTAGTTAGGAGTTGTCAGAAATTTAAGAAAAAACCATTAGAAATTGAGGTGTAATGTTTAGTTGCATGTTTGATTGTGAATAGATTTTTGTTTAGGGTGTAGTTTTAGGGTATCTTTAGTCGGTTTTATTTAATATATTTATTTTTTTAAAAAAAAAAACAAAAACAAAAAAAAATTTAATTAAATTTTGTATGCTAGGTTGGAATAGGGATGACACCGGTCGATTAAGTCGTACAACTTTAGATCATCCCTTAGGACACATCCTTGAAATTCCTTCGCAGTATCTCACACCTTGTAAGATGGCAAATTTTCCTGATGATGTAGGAAGTCACCATGGTGATGAAGGTAGACCCCCAGTTATGACACTTCGACAATACTTACATCCCACTAGAACTAGTCAACCTTCATGCATGATTATTCCTGAAAATGTAGGACACTTTGAAATCAAACCAGGAGTAATTCAATTGCTGCCCAAGTACCATGGAATGGAATCCGAGAACCCTTATCTTCACCTTAAGGATTTTGAGGAAATTAGCATCACATTTAGAGTGCCAAATGTATCGGAAGACGTCCTTAAATTGACCTTGTTTTCTTTTTCCTTAAAGGATAAAGCCAAAACATGGCTGAACTCCTTGAGACCTAGATCGCTAGGAACATGGCATGATATGCAAAGAGAATGCCTAAAAAAATTCTTTCCTGCACAAAGGACTAACTTTTTGAAAAGGCACATTAGTAATTTCCAACAAAAAGACCATGAAACATTTTATGAATGCTGGGAGAGATTTAAAGATTTGCTTCTCTCTTGTCCTCATCATGGGTTTGAAACATGGAGAACCATTAGTTTCTTTTACGAAGGGTTGTCTCCACAGTTAAAACAATTTATAGAGACTATGTGCAATGGTCTATTTTTGGAAAAGCAACCCGATGAGGCATGGGACTATTTAGATTCTCTCGCAGAGACTGCACAATTATGGGATACAGGGGATAGAGTGAATAAACCCTTACCTAAGCCTACTAGCGTTGGACACGGGGGCCTTTACAACCTTAGTACTCAGGATGATATTCAGGCTAAAATGGCAGCCCTTACTAGGAAGGTAGAGGAAATTGAACTTAGAAGGATTGAACCCGTCAAGACCGTAGAACATAACAGTGAGTGTTGTAGGATTTGTGAGATGCCTGGCCATCTCACCACTGATTGCCCCACAATACCTGCATTCAAGGAAGTCTTGCAAGATCAGGCCAATGTTATGAATACCTATCAAAAATTTTCAATAATCCTTTTTCGGGTACTTACAACCCTGGATGGAAGAACCATCCAAATTTTAGGTGGAGGAATGACCAACCTCAACAAGTATATAACCCAACTCCTCCACCTCTGCAACCTCATTATGCACATGCACCCCCTCAAAAATCCAGTCTCGAAGAAACTTTGCAATCTTTTATGCAAGGTCAAGCTAAAATCAATGATGAATTAAGAAATCAACTGACAACGCTGACCACTGCTTTAAGTGCTCAAGAGAAAGGTAAGCTACCAGCTCAACCACAACCTAATCCTCAAGTCTACGGCGGTAGCAATGCATCATCTTCAACTTCGCATAAAGAACAAGCGAAGAGTATAATAACTTTGCGAAGTGGAAAGGTTATTGACCAACCGGTCCCAGAACAAACACAAGTCATACCTGATTCTGACCCTTTAAAGACAAAAGAAAAGGATAATGAAGAAACTGAAGCACCAACATCTACTGAAAAATTGAATGTCCTTTTTCTGCACCTTTTCCACAAAGATTAAAGCCCTTGCAAAAGCTTGAACCAAACTCTGAAATTCTTGAGCTTTTTAAGCAAGTAAAAATCAATGTACCTCTTCTTGATGCAATCAAACAAGTGCCTTCCTATGCAAAATTTTTAAAAAGATTTGTGCACTGTCAAGCGTCGTTTAAATGTCAAGAAGAAGGCATTTCTGGCTGAAAATGTGAGTGCAATTTTACAGCATAACATTCTTCCTAAATATAAGGATCTAGGTTGCCCAACTATCTCGTGCATCATTGGCAATTTTAGGATTGAGCGAGCATTGCTAGATTTAGGAGCGAGTGTGAACTTGTTGCCATATACGGTATATGAGCAACTCGGTTTGGGTGAGTTGAAGCCAACAGCTGTGACCTTACAATTTGCTGACAGATCAGTGAAGGTTCCTAGAGGAATTATCGAAGATGTGTTGGTCCAAGTAGACAAGTTCTATTTTTCCTGTCGACTTTATCGTACTGGATACACATCCGGCTTCCAATTCACCATCTCAGATTCCGGTCATCTTAGGACGTTCATTCCTTGCAACTTCTAATGCATTGATCAATTGTAGGAATGGTGTCATGAAGCTTTCTTTTGGCAATATGACCTTGAAACTGAACGTCTTTAGTATAGGCAAACAACCCAGTGATCATGAAGAAAGTAAAGAAGTTGAATGGGTTGAAAACCATTACGGAAGAATATTGTTAAAAGAAACATTACTGAATCGGCCGACAATGGTTAATAGATTGGTGTTCTGAAGCAACTGCTGATGATGTGGTCCCACCTGTTTTAGATAATTCGGATGTCATGATGGTCAATGGATGGAGACCGGAGTAGAGAAATTTGAAACAGTTGCCACCTCGAAAAGCAAAGATAGTACCATCCCATGAACAAACACCTAAGCTCGAGTTGAAACCTTTACCGAAGGAACTCAAGTATGCCTTTCTTGGATCCGGAGGACACTTTCCCTATAATCATCTCATCTGATCTTGATCATGCCCAAGAAAGAAATTACTTGGTGTTCTAAAGAGTTATAAGGGAGCTTTAGGATGGTCTATTGCTGACTTGAAGGGGATTAGCCCTTTAATTTGCACGCACTGGATATATTTGGAGGACAATGCCAAAACCACAAGGCAAATGCAACGCAGGTTGAATCCTTACGATGAGAGATGTGGTTAAAGCAGAAGTCCTCAAGTTGCTTAACGTGGGTATTATTTACCCAATTTTCGACAGTAAATGGGTAAGTCTACTCAAGTCGTTCCTAAGAAGTCGGGTCTGCGATAGTCAAAAATGAGCAGGGTGAACTAGGGTCCCAACTCGTGTTCCGACGAGTTGGCGCATGTGTGTTGACTACCGAAAATTGAATTTGGTCACTAGGAAGGATCACTTTCCCCTACCCTTCCTAGACCAAGTTCTGGAAAGAGTTGCAGGACACAAATTCTATTGTTTTCTCGATGGCTATTCCGGGTACTACCAAATCGAAATTTCACCTGAGGATCAAAAGAAGACTACCTTCACTTGTCCTTTTGGCACATTCGCTTTCCGTCGGATGCCATTCGGGTTGTGTAATGCACCTGCGACATTCCAAAGATGCATGCTCAGCATTTTTGAAGATATGAACGAGAAATTTTTAGAAGTGTTTATGGATGATTTCTCTGTTTTTGGTGATTCTTTTGATGATTGTTTATTATATTTACAAGCTGTCTTAGCTCGGTGTATAGAAAAGAAACTGATACTGAATTGGGAGAAATGCCACTTCATGGTGCCAAAGGGAATTGTCCTAGGACATATTGTTTCATCGAAGGGCATGGAAGTTGATAGAGCTAAGATTGACTTAATCGTCAAGCTACCTGCACCCAAGACGGTTAGAGATGTTAGATCATTTTTGGGTCACGCAGGATTTTATAGGAGGTTCATCAAGGACTTTAGTGTCATAGCTCGACCATTATGTAACCTCCTATCCCTTGATACACCGTTCAATTGGACTGAAACCTGTCAAGAGGCATTCGAAAAATTGAAGTCTATGCTTAGCACTGCACCCATTGTGCGACCACCCGATTGGTCATTACCTTTTGAGATCATGTGCGATGCTAGCGACTATGCGATAGGAGCTGTCCTAGGACAACGCAAGGATAATAAGCCATATGTCATTTACTATGCAAGCAAAACCTTAAACGATGCTCAAATGAATTACACCACCACCGAGAAGGAATTGCTTGCAGTAGTATTTGCATTAGACAAATTTCGCTCTTATATCCTTGGTGCTCCTATTGTTATCTTCACGGATCATGTAGCGCTAAAATATTTGCTAGATAAGAAAGAGGCCAAACCACGCTTAATACGATGGATACTTCTACTCCAAGAATTTGACATCACTATCAAAGATAAAAAGGGAGTAGAAAATGTAGTTGCTGACCATTTATCACGGCTAGTTTGTAATGATTCGGTGCTACAATTGCCCATCAAGGACTCGTTCCCTGAAGAGCAATTGTTTGCACTTTCTACTATGCCATGGTATGCTGATATTGTAAACTTTCTTGTCACGAACCGGATGCCGGAGCATTGGGGATCGAATGATAAGAACAATTTCTTGCGTGAAGTAAGGAGTTATTATTATGATGCCCCCTATTTGTTCAAGTATTGCAATGATCAAATCTTTAGATGATGCATTCCGGATCATGAGATACAAAGTGTACTCTCTTTTTGTCATGCCAGTGCTTGCGGAGGACACTTTGCATCTAAGAAAACGGCAGCTAAGGTGTTGCAATGTGGTTTTTATTGGCCTACACTATTTAAAGATGCCCACGAGTTCTGTAGGACATGTGACCCATGTCAACGTGTTGGAAGTCTAACTCGTAGGCAAATGATGCCTCTTCAGCCCATTACTGCTATTGAAATTTTTGACATGTGGGGCATCGATTTCATGGGCCCATTCCCACCATCTTTTGGATGAGTACATTTTAGTTGGTGTTGAGTATGTGTCCAAATGGGTAGAAGCTGTGCCTTGTCGAACAAATGACCACAAACCAGTTTTAAAATTTCTTAAAGAAAACATATTTTCTAGATTTGGGATGCCCAAAGTTATAATTAGTGATGGGGGAAAATATTTCTGTAACAAACCTTTTGAGATCCTGTTACGAAAGTACGGTATCACTCATAGAATTGCAACTCCTTATCACCCGCAGACTAGTGGCCAAGTAGAGTTAGCCAATCGGGAGATTAAACGAATTTTAGAGAAAACAGTGAATCCATCATGCAAAGACTGGTCTTTAAAACTTTCTGACGCATTGTGGGCTTACCGTACAGCTTATAAAACTATTCTTGGTATGTCCCCGTATCGGCTAGTCTATGGAAAAGCATGTCATCTACCTGTTGAAATAGAGCATAAATCGTATTGGGCCATTAGAAAATTAAACTTTGAACTGTCAGATGCTGGTTTAGCCAGAAAAATACAACTAAGTGAGTTGAATGAAATTCGTCGGGATGCGTATGACAATGCTAGACTTTGTAAAGAACGAATGAAAATTAGGCATGATAACTCAATTCTAAGAAAATCTTTTGAACCTGCACAAAAAGTTCTTTTGTATGACTCTCGCTTACATCTGTTTTCTGGAAAGTTACGATCAAGATGGACAGGTCCTTTCATTGTAAAAACGGTTTTTCCACACGGGGCAATTGAAATTGAGAATCCACAGGGTGGCACAATTTTTAAGGTAAATGGACACAGATTAAAATCTTTTCTTGAGAATTTTGCAGATGAAAAGGACTCCTTTTCCTTGGGGGAGCCTTCTTATGACTGAACATGAAGGCCAAGGTATGTGTATATTAGTTAGAATTATTTTTTTCTTTTATTTCTAGTTTTCTTCTTATTTTGTAGGTCTTCTTTTCTGGAAATCAACAGCTCAAGGTATTCTTCTTCTCTCTATTATTTTCTCTATTGTCTCTCATATATAGTTTTCTTGCATTTTTTTTACATTGAGGACAATGCAATGTTTAAGTTGGGGGGAGGGAAATATTTTGATCAAAAAAAAAAAAACTTGTTTTTGCATTTGATTTATTCTGTTACTTTCTTTTCTGAGCAAATGCACATGTATTTTCATATTGAGTTTGTGCAACAATTAAGGCAAGGAACACATGCATACTATGACTGATCAGAGACCTATTATTAGATCCCCACACGTGTACTTAATGACAATAGGAAAGCCTCAGGAGTTCACATTTGTTAACTACATTTTTGTTACCTTTATCCGTAAAAGAAGTACGAGTATCCTTGTTCGTACCATAAGGTTCATGATTTGGTTTTCACATAAAGATAGAGGTTGAATATCCCAGTTAGATTACTTAGGTGCCTTATGATCCGACCTTGGTTGACCTATAGTCACAATGCAGTCACATATATAATAAAAAATACCTATATGGTTCAGTCTATCTTCTCTTTTCTTGCATAATTATAAAAAAAAATCCTTCTGATGACAAATCTAGCCTCGTGGCGTAGTCTGGTTCGAGTAATTAAGCCCGAGTGGTGTTTCACCTAATGTCTTAAGCCAACTGGATCGGGGTTCATTGGCTGAAAGCTCGCTACATAGACCTTACTAGAGCCTAATGAGGTTATGGGTATTAAAAAAAAAAAAGAATGAAATAATAATAAGCATGTATGAGTTGGTCAGGCTGAACCCAGTGACATGTGGTAATAGCTGGTTTGACTCCATTGTATTGGACCTCTGTGTACCCGGATTGTTTAGTTGGGATTGATAGCTCTTTCTTTACATGCGAACCATTCTTGACAAATTTAGACAACATGTGATATTCTGAAAATTTGATGGATCAGGTTCTAATAAATTGTAGAAAACACTTTTGAACTTGAGTAGTGCACCTAAAACTCAGGCGGTGCCCTGTTGTGGTGGAGGTATTAGTACTCTGAGAAAGTCATGCGATTTGATGCACACTACACTTTTATATTTCCTTGCTTTGACAGTAGCCATGCTTGAAAATAAATATCAATTAATTACATGTGTATTAGCTTAAGATTTATCTCATATTTTTTTTTTATTAGAATCTCATGTCATATAATTCATGATGTTTGTGGATAACATCCCTGAAAACCCTCACGAGACAACACTCGTCCACTAGGGTAACCTAGGGGTTTAACGGCTTGTTGCACATGCTAAGTGCAATCGTGATTCCTACGAAAGTGAGTACTTATCTTAATTTTATGCAATTAGTTCTAATAAAACATCAAAGGATCAACCAACACCTTTTGCACTCTCATTTTATTATCTGCTCGTTAATTGCTAGAGACTAGCAATAAGCTAGTTGGGGGGTGTGATGAGAGCACAAAAGTGCAATCTACACATCACTCAAATTAGTATTATTGCTAACAAATAATGATAGAAGTGCTGTATTAATATTATATTTTTGTGGGGTGCAGGTGATCGTAAATTAAAGTTAAAATATGCATTGGGTCCAAAAAAAGATGCATCACCATATGTGACCAGCCAACCGTATGGGTCAACCCCAGTTGCATACTAGAAAGAGGTTAAGTTCAGCCTTTCAGGTTCACTGCAGCCAATTCAAAGCAGCCTGTGCACCCGTTTGTGATTCTCCCACTTCATCCCAAGCGTCCGCGTGCAGCCCATCATCCCAGCGTGCAACCCCCCAGATCTCAGCTTCCGCATCCAAGCTTCCGAGTACACGTGTTCAGCCGAGTTCCCAGCATCCCGTATCTCAGCATCTGTTCGCGTCCCAGCTTCCTTCAAGCATCCAACCGTGATCCCAGGACCCGTAAAGCATTGCAGCCATCTGCAAGTATCTCCAGATTTCATCCATCCGAGTCCCAGCCTCTTCAGATCCTACACACGATGCTTGCGGAGCCCACGATGCATGCCAAGCGTCCACAATCTCCCGAGCATCTCCGCGTCCCAATTCCATCTCAAGCTCCATCCGTTCGCTACCCAACCTCCCAACATCCTGCAGTCGTCCACCTCTTCCGCATTCACAGCTTCTCCCAGCGCGTGTGATCATCCCGCAACCGTCCACGGTTCATCTTCCTTGCATTCCAACAGATCCCAGCTCCAATCCTCCTTCCGTTCGCGATCAGATCTCCATTCCAGCATCAAAGCAGGATCCTGCGTCCGGGTATCTCGCGGCCAGCCAGCATCCGCATCCCGGATGATCGCCTCATCCCGCGATCAACGCCTCAAAAGTCCATCTGGTCCGCTTATCTTCATCTGGTGCGAGAAGGGAAGGGAGGGAGCTGGATATATCTTGCTCGGCTGGGAAAGAGCTGGGGGATCCCTCATTCGAAAAATAAAGCATCAGCTGTTGTGAAAAAAAAAAAAAAGGAAGAAACAGGGCATGCCCTGTTCTTCCGAAAAGAAATAAAAAAAAAAAAGAGGGAGAGGCTAATATTTTAATGGAGGGCTGATATCTTGTGAAGGGTGATGGAGGAACCTTTGATGTCTTATTTTCTTTCAAGTAAATTCTGAACAATTGATCTCTTTGATTTACATCTATTCATATGTTTTTGATTCTTGCATGTTTATTTATGAGATAGATCTTTTATGGTTTATATTTCTTGATTCATGGATTATTTCGATGTTTGATTTGTCGTAGACGTAATCGGCACGATAAATGCTTAGATCTTGAATTCATGTTTTCAAATTGTATACTCCATGATTAGAACTATTCTATCTGATTGATCCTTAATCAAGAATCGCAGAATTTAATTATTGAAAATAATATTGTTCATCCTTTCGTGTCTAACTAAAAATATGCTAAACAGATCGTTGTTAGAACCGACGAACAAAAGTTAAATTTAAATTTTTACTCTTACCTGTTCTACTCAAAGAATAGCGGTTGTAAGAGGTCGATCCACAGGGAGGCGTTTGGAGTTGCATAAAAATTAGAACATTCACTCGGATTCAAAATCGACTTTTGAATGATGGAAGAAAAAACATTATGTCGGGGATATTGACTGATTTCCTGGTCTACCAGAGAATTATTTTTTATTAAAATCAACTAGAGGACATATACTTAGATTTAAAAAGCATTTATATATTTAATAAAAAAGAAAGCTCTGAACTAAAATGGATGAAAACAGTGCTAGGAATATTGAAGACTAGAACATCAATTTCATGAAAGAAATTTTAATGTATTAAAGAAAGATTACAGAATCTGAGGAACGGAAATTAAAAACAACATAAATTAAAAACTTTAGCATAAATAAAACTCTTATTTAAACTAAATCTAAAAATCCCAAAATAACATGTTTCAAAATAAAACTCTTACTAAAAAATTAAAACATTGCTCTCAATTAAACTAAAGAAATAGGAACAACATAATGCTCAAAATCACTAATACACAAATTAAAAACATAACTTCTAAAAAAATAAACAACAAAAACAATAAAAAAAAAACTAAGGAAGCGTGATGCTCTGTTTTCAAATCTGAAAACAGAGCATTACTCTTCCCCTCTTTCTTCTCTCACAAATAGAACGTTCCCCTCTCCTTGGACAAAAACCAGCCGAGCTCTTCCCTCCTTCCCTGGTTCTTGGCCTCAACCCCAAAACCGAGCACACCCCCCTTCCTCTTCTTCCTTCTCCTCTTATAGCCGCGGACGGATGCCTGATGCGGAAGGGAGATGGCAGACGCGGTGAGGACGCGGGGAGGAGTCGATCACGGACGAGATCCGGGCGCTGGGAGCAGGCTGGATCGCTGATCACGGGCGGAAGCTTCGTGGACGGCTGCTGGGAGAAGAATGCGGAGGAGTGGATCACGGCTGGGGACGCGCTGAAATGGAAGCGATCATCCGAGATCGCACATGGAATGGAAGGCGATCCTAGATCGATGGGAGGACGCCGTGGACGCTGGGGCTTCCTTCTTCGGGTGCTGTTGGGAGCTGAAGCGGAAGGTGGGCTGCTAGCACGCGGTGGGAGAAACGCGGACGGCAGGAGCGAAAATGGTGCTGGGATTTCGAGATCACGGAAGGAAGGCGTCGATGATCGTTGGAGCTCGGATGCGGCGTCGGAGGCTGGGATTCCGGCTCGGGATTCCTTCTTTGGACCTTGGTTGAGAGGCGGGCTGGTGCGAGGAGCCGGACGCGATCGCTGGGAGCTTGGATCACGGCTTGAATAGGGAAGGAGGATAGCTACGTTGGAAGGAGCTGGGAGACACCAAGTTCCATCCAATAGTCATATAGAAAAAAATAGTGTGATATGAAATTTGGCTTGTAGACGGGTCATCTATTCTGGCTAGAGGTCAAGTGCAATTCTTTCAAGTCATGGGTCACCCAGCACCTTATAGTTATGATATAGCCAATTTAGATTTGCCCAAAATTATCTTCCAAAAGCACAAAAGAAATGGACCCGATTCGGACCCAAACCCGACTCGGATCCGAACCCGACTCGGACCCGATTTGAAGTCAAATTTGTACTCAATGTGCATTTTATCTCTAATTTATACTAATCTATGTTAAACCCAAATATAATATTAATCCAGTGAATTTATCATTATCGGTTAACAATAACACTAATTTTAGTAACATGTAGGTCGCACTTTTGTGCTCTCATCAAATATCATCGAGGGGGATCCCAGATCCCTACACTATCTTAATCTATCCAAATTTTAATTCTCTGTTTACTGATTTATTTTCTATTTGCAAAACATCATCTTTATCCACAAATTTATTGAATTAATTAATCTAAAATTATATTAAATAATCTAATATATATTTCGTTCCCTGAGGATTCGACCTCGGACTCCCGAGATTTTACTACTTGTGCGATTCTCCTGCACTTGGGAGAGCATTTCTGTGACGCATCATGATGTGATGAGGCGAGGTCGCCGTACGACTTAGCACGTCGCTCGAGTTAGTGCACGATCAGGCGAATTAATGCCTTGATGTCGGAGATGAGGTCGGGATCAGAGAGTTGTCACGGCTGACTGGACACTGCCGAGCCGATTTGCCGTGTGAGGACTGAGGATCCGTAGACAATAGGAGCCACACGCTTTAATTGTTGAGTAAGCCGGAGACATACATTAATTGTTGAGTGAGTCGGGGGTTTGCAGAGGGCATGCGCATTAAATGCCGGAGGCGGTGGCAGAGTATGGCCCCTGATTGGACTTCGGCGGGACGCAACCGTGGTAGGTGGGCGGCGAGATCGGACTTCCGAGGTCGGGGGTTCTTTGGGTCGGATGTTCCAGAGTCGGGCACCGAGCTCGGCCGCCCGAGGTCGGCCGTCATCCGCCAAGGTCCTCATGCACTTGGGGGGGGAAGCTACGCTCCCCCAACAATCCATAATGCCAAGTACTAGGCCGAGTCAACACTCACATTGTCATATTGCCCTAGGCATATGAAACGTGCATCACATACAAAACCTCTGGAAGCTCCCTTTGATAAGTTGCCTCTCAGCCTTTGTGACGCTCACGGCCAGTATTATGAGGCCGTTAAAATTTTGCCCTTCACTCAGGCAAACGATCAAAATTTATTGTCAACATGGATTTGCCGACTCACCGGTGAACGGTAACTCATCATGACCAACAATCTCGAACTTCGGCCAGGTGTTGATCGAAACATCTTCCAGTAGTTCAGTCAACTGCAACTCACCATAACTAATGACAGTTATCTTCCACTACGCACATTTGATCGCATAGTTGTCTTCCATTAACTGTCAAGCCATTAGTCACACCTTATCAGTCATGGCTTATGCTGCCCGTTTCTCTCACTTCGGCCTACAATACAATCTCCTGCACTTGGGAATCTCCGAAACCGACTCAGTCACCTTGGTCCGTAACTGGCCATCTTCACATGCTTTATAGTCAATCACAGTCAAGTCTCAATCCTTTGGCCCACTTATCTACATCATAGCCGAAGTTCCCTCCTTCGGTCTAAGCCTTCACACTTAGTAGAACTTATTAAAAGCGCTCCATTAAACTCGGTAAGCGTCACGTGATTCGCACCTATTTTTGACTTTGCCGAAATTGGTCTACGTGGCGCTTGCTCATAGTACTTTCTTGGTTGTTGAGATGTAGTGTAAACACTAAACACAAATATTATGTAATCTTCATACAATCTATACTTATATCATCCACACATACTATTAATGAGGACTTGTGCTATCATAATTTTCTATACAGGCATTTATTCCCCAAAAAAGCATAGGGATAAAACCACTTTATGCAACCCATGTTCCAGCCTTCCTGACGATGTCTTCTTTTTTATTTTTAATCAATACCTTCCAGCTGATGTCAGTTGCTGGATTGCTAATATCAGCAATTATACAACCACCAGAAGGCTGCTGGCTTCTGGAATTGTTAAGGGCGTTTGTTTTTCATCCTCCACCCCATCCTGGGTGGTTGATTGTCAAAAGGAGCTCAAAATAAGTTGCAAGAATCTGCCCAAAATCTTTCATGTACTGATTGCTGCAATATTCTGTGGCAGTATTTGTATTGGACCCCCCTCATCCAGCCCGATCTGCCATTAAAATTTAAACTGAAGCTTATGGAGCTCCTAGTGCAGCATTCTAAAGACTCATGGCCAACCATTAGCTGGTTTGAGCATAGTCAAGCCTGAAGCTCTCTTGACAAGAATTCTTGCCTTGATTGTGAATAATCATTGCTTAAACCCCTCTGAGAATATATTAGAAGAGTTAATTTGATGCCCTATAGGGGTGCAACTTGGGCAGGATTAACCTGAATCTGTCACAACCAAAATCATAGTTTGTGTCAGGTTAGGCTCACATATGTATGCCTAATGTGGGCTGGGTTTGGATTGGAAGAAGCCAACAAAATTTTGTAAACGATTCTAAGTTTTGACTTAGAACTATGAGAACCCAATCTGAATTTTTACAATTAGGCTCTCAATCTAGACTTACACCAACCTGAATTAACTAGTGTTAACACAACATAGTTCAAACTGTTAGTTGGATTTTCAGAGTTTAGCTGGTTCAAACTTTTTGTTGGGCTGGGTCAGGTCCAATTGGGGTTATTGTTGGTTGGGTTAGGCTTGGTTATCTGTCCATCCAATACGGCCTATCCAAGTTGCTACTCTTATGGATGTTTGGCCAATAAAACAGTATATCCCCCGATCTCTCCCAAATCCCTCTCGCCTCTCCCTCCCCTCTCGCCTCTCACTCTGTATCCTCCTCTCCCGCTCCTCACTCTCCTCTCTTCCTCTCTACCAATCTTCCTCTCCGACCTCCTCCTCCAGCCTTTGCTCTGAGTTTTGGTCCGCTCTCCAAGGAAAACCCTAATGTCCCCTCCAATGATGCCGCCATCCACAACGAGGGCCTCGACCATCTCCTCGGCCTATTCGAGTGCATCCTCCTTAGATCGGTGTCCAGATCTTTGTGACCAGGTGCATCCTCTATCTCTCTCTCCCTCTCTTCCACTCCTCACTCTCCCCTCTCTTCTCTCCCGATCTTCCTCTCCCAGCTCCTCCTCTGGCCTCTATTCTAGGTTATAGTCTTCTGTTCTCTGGAGGAAAACCATAGCAACCCCTCTGACGACACCACTATCCATAGCAAGGGCCTCATCTGTTGCTTCGGCCTTTTTGAGCTTATCTTTCTCAGGACAATGTCAGGATCTTCATGGCCAAGTGAATCCTCTCTCTCTCTTTTCTCCTGTCCCTCTCCTCCATGCCTTGTCTATCACCTTGGCCAGGTGTTCTGTACGAGTATCGTATTGGACTAGTTGCCAGCTAGTACGAACCTCAGTACCAGTTTGGCAAACCAAGGGCTAGATGGATATTCATTTTCAAGCGTAGTGCTCACAGTTACATATCTGCTATGAAAGTTTAGCTCATTTGCCGGAGCAACAAGGTGGTTTGGATTTGTGATCTTTCATGGCCATCTTATTGGATGTTACCCATAGGAACATGTTCAACGCCTCTAATCCAAAGCCTTCCTCAACTACTACTTTAAGTGGTATTTGGATCTACTAAACAATCCACTTCAAGTGACAGACACAAGATTAAAGGATTTGCTCATATCCGATGACATTAATAGAGGCATCCATTTAATTGCAAATTTCCAGTATTTGGAGAACTCAGGAAATATGGAGTTGCTTACGAGGTCTACATTCACTATGTCTCATGAGTAGCAACTACTCTTAATTGCTTACCTGCATCTTAAGGTCAACAGTTGATCTGAAAGTTCTATCCATTGATGTCCTGATATTTGGAGTGAGCAACATGGAAATAGAATCATCTCTCCTCCTAGCCAGGTCAAGAACCAACGATTTCATGATTGTTAGCAGCTTTTCCAGTTTCTAATGTAACTCAACTTTGAGCTTCAGACTCTTCATGGACAGCCACTCCATCATAATTCATGATAACATCTTGAGTCAATTATTTCTGGCTAGTAGCAAAGGACCTATCAGGTTCACCCATCTTTGGTTGCTATTTGTGCTAGCCAGTACATCTAGACTTCTTAATGTTTGATGTACCATCCATAATCGCCTAGTTCAAGGCGTACCAACCATGCAGGGGCAGAAACAACATGAAAACACCATTTGGGTAGGTAGAGGCCTCGAAACAAACCATACCGACCCATACTATCCTAAATCAAGTTGAACCATAGCGTATCGCCGAATACCACCCAAAATCGGAATGCGTACGATACCATACTGACTCGTACCAACCCATACCGTTCGGTTTCAGAAAATGCCATAATAAAAAGTGAGAAAAAGGGGTTGGAATCTGTCTCAGTATGTTTGCATATCATAATATACTGACCTACTACTCTGAACCAGTAACGTACTAGTACAGTACCTAGTACCAAGATTACGGACCTGTTCTAGGTCCCTCACTTGGTTCTTAATGGTCTTTTCACTAGGAACAGAAAAGATCACCACAAAGAGGCATGCTTCAGATTTTGAAAAGGTGGACCTAAGACCACCACTATTATCATCTACACATCACCCTCTAAGAACTTCACCATTAGCTGTTGATTAGACTATATACAAAACTAACATATGCAATTTCAAAAAGCCTTGTCAATGATGAGCTAGTAATTTCATTTTCCCTCCAGCCAAGCCTACTACATTTTGTATCTCAATCTTCTTAGGTTTGAGGTAATAAATTTTGATGATTGATTAATGAAGAAAGGATATCTCTAGTTTTTTTTTCTTGTGATATGATTCCACAATGGAGGTGTAAGACCCAGATTTCAAATGCTAAGTGTGATTCATAAGTCTTGGAGTGAGTCTGGAATTATTCTTCCTCTTCCCTTTCCCCTTTTTCTTATTTCATTCCTTTCCTAGTTTACCTTTCTCATAATCATTGTAATCAAAAATGTATTTTATTTCCAGAGATCTTTGATCTCATATACATATCAAATTTACTCCCATCAAGCATTTGATTTCTAGGAATTTGATTTCAATTATTCAATTGCATAAATTCTTAAAAAATTCAATTTAAACCATAGAATTCTAAACCCTAGGTTAGATAATAGCCACATATTGCTTGTTTTTCTTTAAAATCATTGCCTTTCTGGTTTGATTTTATCATGTACTCAAGTCTTAATCTAAATTTCCAGAAATTCATAGGTCTCAAAACCCATCCTAAACCCTTATAGATCCATATCCATATACCTAAACCCTAGGTTAGATAATAACCATGCATTCCTTTTTCCTTTAAACTCGTTACCTTTCTAGTACAATTACATCAAGTACTCAAATCTTAATCTAAATTTCCAGCAATCTATAGGTCTCAAAACCTATCCTAAACCCTTATATATGCCCATGCATAGACAATCTTGCATCACCTTGCATATGAAGATATTAATTCCCGAGTTCACTTTCACTTCCTCATGCACACTCTTATAGTTTCTGGCTTTATAGGGCCAGATTGGCCATATTGAGTAGTATATAAATGAGGACTAACAGAGAATTGAGACCAAATTCTGAAGGGATTTACGAGCAAACTTCAATGGAGGGAACAGTTCTGAACAAGAACCACTGGAGAACTAATATACATGAAGCCACCGTCGAATAGATGTCAAGGGAAGATAATTATGATGATATTTGTTGATAATATATATTTCCAAGCATGTAAAGCAAAATGGTAGAGCTGTGCAATCTGATTTTGTTAACCCAGGATCTATATATTGTTAATTTGTCTAAAGTATGCGAATAAATTGTCTTTCAGATAGGTTACCTTCGATTATAGATTCAAGAAACTTCTCTGCTGCCAAAACTTCTCCACCTGCATAAGAAAAACAATTTGAATACTCTGCTTCAGAAAAGTCAATTTAACTAGATGTATCTCACCATTTAAATAATTTACAAGTTATCGTAAGACTGAAAGAAATCAAACCAATAATTAATAAGAAACAAGTTCTGCAGCAATAACTAGAAGACCTGCCTGAGCTTTAACATAAGCCAGCATGAACCAAAAATTCCCTCTAGTATAAATATATATGAATGAAGAAGAGTGTCATGAATGTGATTAAAGACTTGCCAAGGCAAATTATGAAGCATAATTTGAAATAATTTTGTGGGTTTGTAGCTTGTTTGCTGCTCATGAGAGTTTCCGTAAATGCAAAATGACTGAACAAGATCCATCTTATCATAAACTTTTTACTAAAGTTAATGCAACAGCAGAAATAATGGAGTATGCTCATCTGATCGCACTCAAATTACAACTTATCTTTTAATGAACCTGAAAGTCCACTCTCTCCAGACTGAACTCAAGGAGTACTTTCAAAGGCAAATAATGAATAGTACACTTAGAAAATATAGTAATGATAAATGATATGGCCAATGATATCAACAGATTGGCCATGAAGCTTAATGAGATGCAAGATTCATAAAGGAAGAGTAGTGCCACTACTTTACCCACTAAGGTCCTTTCCCAACTGAAGAGAATGATGCCAGGCCTACTATTGATTCTCTTTCACATGCTTTCTTGATTCTGTTTCTCTTTTCTGGAACTGCTTCTTAGGATGTTTTTGTTCCAAATTAACAGTTAGCTTTAGGGCTTGGTTAAGAAGGTGTGAATATATCCATTTTTGCATATCTGATGAAGGGGCTTCGATATTTTCTTTAATATTCAGAATTCATTATCTTTCTTGTCCTCTCCATTTTTCACCAAATTCTCTCACAAAACTGAACAGAAAGCAGGGAACCATTCTCTTTCTAGAAATTGGTACGGTTGCATTTTTCTCTTCCAATACCCTTTTCTTGTTCCTTTTTTAACTCTTCTCATTTAATTTTGGTAAATTTATCCCTACCCTCTCGATTTTCCCTTTCTTCTCATACTATTAGAGATAATACTCGGTATAGTATTACATATTTTAGTCTATTTGTAATATCATGCATCTACATGCAACAGTTGTTTTAGATAACCTATATGCCTGCTATATATTAGGCTACTGACACCTTCTAGTAAAGCATTGCAGATTTGGAATCTTTCATGCCTGTCTTTAAGTTCTGTTTAAGCTCCACAATTTAGCTTCTTTTCTTTACACATGTTGTAAAGCCTCTGTGAACTATTGGCTCTTCCAACATTGATTTATACCTTAGATTTGACCATCTACATGTCTTCATCATAGCAGTACACTTGCCATCTAACATTAAAACACTATCTATCTCCAATCCAAAGACCTGATCATCTGCAGCTAAGAACCTGCCAAAAATTGATACAATCACACTGCTCAGTGCTGCTGAAATCCTTCATGAATGACCTACAGTGTTCATATCTAGTTTCAAGTGATAGCTATACTGAACGTGGATTATCTATTAAACCTTCTAAGGTCAGCAGCAGCATCCCATCTCCCCTGGTCTCCATACTATGATCTTCATGTTTTATGCTTGTTCAACTATCATTCTTCAATCCTATGAGAAAACTAGCTTATGGCTCCTTACTTGTGTGTCTGTTTAGCCAATAATGTTAAGCAAAATGACATGGTGACATCATCCTATTTATATACATTTAGATGACTATGAAATAACATTTTTAAGCACCTTCCTTTATTTGAGCTTCCTCTCTTCCATATCCTCTAGCAATTTCTACAATCATCTCACCTTCTGTGACCTCTTTATTCTTTGGTTGAATTCTGTGCTTCACCTTGAGCTCATGCTTTCCCCTTATCCTGATACCCTTATTTAGACCATTCATCTCTTGCCCGATCTTCCATTGCTCAAACTCTAGGCCGAGTATTAGTGTGTTAATGCATCCACAATGGTGCCACACGTTGTTCCAAATCAGAGGTTCTCAGAAAGATGGACCTACCTACTTGGCTTTTCCTCTATGTTCCTACCCTACCTGCTGTGGTATTATCAGCATTAGCATTGTTCTGACTTTCCTGACTACCACCATGACCAACTCATACGGTCATTAGTGCTTCACTGCAGTGATCCTTTTCCATTAAAAGCTACTATAATAAGTTGTATCTCCATCAATATGGCTATTCTGTATTTGTTTAAGAGTTCGAAATACAGACGATGGTGTACTCAACTATTATGGCTCTTCTGTACTTGCAGACATGAAGAGTCCCAGTTCAACAAGATCCTCTCTAGTAAAGTGACTTTACTGTGTAAAAGACTCACTCCAACAGAATGATCAAGCATTTCTAATGGTGTCTCTTGGCTTTTACTCAAAAGCATAGTGCAAATTGTAAGATCATTCCTCCATTTACCATGAAGGCCAGCTTTCAGCTGATCAGTGTCGCTTCCACAAGTCATAACTGCCCCTTTTACAACCTAGACATAAAGATGTATGTGACACGGTGATTTTCTTTAGGTTTATATTTTGCTGGCACACTCAATATGCTCCTCATGCTAGTTAGAGAAATTACGAAAGGTTTTAACAACAAATTTTATGTTAGGTAAATTTAACAATCATACCATGTTGGTTTGCACAACTTCTAAAATATGTACACTTAACATGATTAAAATTTTCCATTTGCCCAATAAAATAAAGTTAATCAAGGTCCACCTGTATCACTGATTTGGCATAAGAATCCACTGCCCTTTACTGTGTTAGGATCTTGAGGTTGCCTATTGTTCAGTTGCCTACATCTTTCTTTTGTAAAAGTACATTGCTGATGTGTTATGAAGAGCCCACTGGCTTGATGCCAAAACCATTTTTACCAGTCGCTAAGCTTTGTTTAAAGAAACATGAGATGGTAAAGCTTTTTCAAATCCTATCAACTACCATTAGCTTTCTAGGAGTTTGGTTAGTCCATCCATCTTTGAAAATTACTTTGTCATGAGTATAAATGGTCACGTTTGCCTACAAGGATCAAAATCTCAGCTTTGATTGTGATTTGCGCATAAAAGATGAATTTGTTTTTCGACAATTTCAGTGGTTTCAATTGCAGTTTTTGCAACTTCAGATAAAAATTCTAAAGAAACCTAGAAGACATCAATTATAAGTACAAAAATAAAAAAATAAAGAAAAGCAAAATAATTTAAGAAAAGAATTAGGTATTTTGCTTGTTCAACTATCATTCTTCAATCCTATGAGAAAACTAGCTTATGGCTCCTTACTTGTGTGTCTGTTTAGCCAATAATGTTAAGCAAAATGACATGGTGACATCATCCTATTTATATACATTTAGATGACTATGAAATAACATTTTTAAGCACCTTCCTTTATTTGAGCTTCCTCTCTTCCATATCCTCTAGCAGTTTCTACAATCATCTCACCTTCTGTGACCTCTTTATTCTTTGGTTGAATTCTGTTTCACCTTGAGCTCATGCTTTCCCCTTATCCTGATACCCTTATTTAGACCATTCATCTCTTGCCCGATCTTCCATTGCTCAAACTCTAGGCCGAGTATTAGTGTGTTAATGCATCCACAATGGTGCCACACGTTGTTCCAAATCAGCGGTTCTCAGAAAGATGGACCTACCTACTTGGCTCTTCCTCTATGTTCCTACCCTACCTGCTGTGGTATTATCAGCATTAGCATTGTTCTGACTTTCCTGACTACCACCATGACCAACTCATACGGTCATTAGTGCTTCACTGCAGTGATCCTTTTCCATTAAAAGCTACTATAATAAGTTGTATCCCCATCAATATGGCTATTCTGTATTTGTTTAAGAGTTCGAAATACAGACGATGGTGTACTCAACTATTATGGCTCTTCTGTACTTGCAGACATGAAGAGTCCCAGTTCAACAAGATCCTCTATAGTAAAGTGACTTTACTGTGTAAAAGACTCACTCCAACAGAATGATCAAGCATTTCTAATGGTGTCTCTTGGCTTTTACTCAAAAGCATAGTGCAAATTGTAAGATCATTCCTCCATTTACCATGAAGGCCAGCTTTCAGCTGATCAGTGTCGCTTCCACAAGTCATAACTGCCCCTTTTACAACCTAGACATAAAGATGTATGTGACACGGTGATTTTCTTTAGGTTTATATTTTGCTGGCACACTCAATATGCTCCTCATGCTAGTTAGAGAAATTACGAAAGGTTTTAACAACAAATTTTATGTTAGGTAAATTTAACAATCATACCATGTTGGTTTGCACAACTTCTAAAATATGTACACTTAACATGATTAAAATTTTCCATTTGCCCAATAAAATAAAGTTAATCAAGGTCCACCTGTATCACTGATTTGGCATAAGAATCCACTGCCCTTTACTGTGTTAGGATCTTGAGGTTGCCTATTGTTCAGTTGCCTACATCTTTCTTTTGTAAAAGTACATTGCTGATGTGTTATGAAGAGCCCACTGGCTTGATGCCAAAACCATTTTTACCAGTCGCTAAGCTTTGTTTAAAGAAACATGAGATGGTAAAGCTTTTTCAAATCCTATCAACTACCATTAGCTTTCTAGGAGTTTGGTTAGTCCATCCATCTTTGAAAATTACTTTGTCATGAGTATATATGGTCACGTTTGCCTACAAGGATCAAAATCTCAGTTTTGATTGTGATTTGCGCATAAAAGATGAATTTGTTTTTCGACAATTTCAGTGGTTTCAATTGCAGTTTTTGCAACTTCAGATAAAAATTCTAAAGAAACCTAGAAGACATCAATTATAAGTACAAAAATAAAAAAATAAAGAAAAGCAAAATAATTTAAGAAAAGAATTAGGTATTTTAATTATATTGTCTACCCTACTATATTTGAAATGTCCCTTTTGTGTTTTTTGCACTGGATTAAACAAAATGTTATATTCTAAAAATGTACAATGTACGAAAAGTAAATCATGTTGACAGTTTAATATATCATTTAATGTTTGATGGCAATGCGATATTAGTAGGTAGAAAATGACTCAAATATCCTTTTAAATATTTTTAAAATACAAATTCATAATGCATTTTACCCATCAAATGCTTGAAATATCTAATTTAATCTAGAAAAAAAATGCTTCCCAACATTAATGAAATGAAAAAAATGATAAGAAAGGTGAAAACATGAACAGCCCATATATAATAAATCTAGCTCCATAAATTGAACATATTCCAATTTGAATTGATTGTTTTGAATTGATTCTAAGCAAAATAGAAAAGCATGGATTCTGTTTCGAGTTTCGCATGAAGCTTCATATAATAGCCATAATGTACTTAGACAAGCATGTCTAGATGCATGGAAGATTGAAAGATAAACCTTCTATCAGTATTCTAAGTGTTGAAAAATACTAAAATAGATTGTGTGCTTTAAAGACTAGTTTACAAGACTATTCTAGCTGGACTTTTGGGTTTCGTCGAGGTTTGGGTATAATGATATTTATGAGATTTTAAGATTTAAACAGCTTCATATTTGAAAGTTGAAATTTTGACCCGATGATGAAAATCTGGAATTTGAACTAAAAATAAGAAACCAACTTTTTAATCTAAAGTCATTTGATTTTTTTTAAGAATTTTTATTAACTCCAATAAGAGATACTTCTTTATTTACATGGAATATGTTGACCCCTTTATGCCCACTATTTGACCCCTTTACACCAACTAATCTACTTACTTAAGGAACTGACTTAATTAGGCAACCAACCTAAGTAGGTCAATTCACATGGTCGGCCCCACTTGCTTAGCCAGCCTACCAACCTATAAATACAGGCAAGTAGGACCAGACAAGGAAGAGGAAGAAAAGGAAGGTGGACAAAGAGGAAGAAGAAGAGGAACTTGGACATTCTTTTAGCATTATTTTATAAGTAACTTTTCCATGAGAATTTAAGTGGTCTCCTGAGCCTTAAAGTTCTTTTCAAGCTTAGATGTCTTCCATCTCAAGCCAAATTTCACATTCTAGGGTTTCCTCTATGCGAATTAATATATCACCTATTGAATTTCAAGTTAGAGTATATTCTTTGTAACTCTTATTACAATTCTTAATCCAAAGTACCCCTCTGAAACCCTAAAACTCAGCAAGTTCCGAAAGGTCCTTTGAAACCCTAGAACCCAAGTTCTTTTTTGCCTATGCATGTTGCGAGAAAATTTGTATTTTAAATTTCTGAATTAAGTTTATTTTGATAGGCTAAAATAGTACTTAGTCCTCAACATTTAGGGCTTTCTTTGGAATTTTGACCCGATAATTCATTTTGTATTCTAAAGTTACTCTACATTTTAAAATTTATAATTAGTTACAAAGATCTTGACTTATTGTCCTGGGGAAATTTGACACCCTGTTAACCTGAATTATTCTTTGGTGTCTATGCATAAATGTTGAAATCAAATAAGTTTCCCATAACTATTTTTAACACATCTATACATATATTTGTGGGTATGTATGTATGTGTGCGTGTTTATATATGTATGTGTGTCTATATCAACTTCAGAATATATTTTTGTGAGAATCTCTTAGATACAATTGCTTCCATTTGGAGTTTTCTGATAAGTATTCCATTTTGTATTCATTTGCAATCCTTTCAAAACTAAAAACTAGTATCATACATGAAAGATATCTATGCTGACCTCTAGCCAGGTGGCATCTTCGGCCTCATTTTCTATTATTGATGAAAATTTCTTCGGACCCATGGTATATGCGGCTGCATTCAAATTATGGATGAAGATTTAAATGGACCCTTAACACAGTGGTAAATGGGCACATTGAGGATTATCTGGCCTTACCTGGGCAATAAAATTACTATTAAGGATTTGTGTGGCCTCAACCGATTTACCAAGTGAGAATTTTATCAGCCTCATCTACAATAGCAAGGAGAATTTGTGTCCTGGAGGGTAGAAAGAACAAACTATGAATTTTCTAATAAGAAAATATGATTTATGTTAATTAGCTAAGATATTCTCCCAAAATTTTTTGCTCTTTTCATATGACTTAGATGGTTTGGACATGTACAACGTAGATCGAAGGATGCACCAGCATCAAGGAGTGATTTGATATATGTAGAAGGAATGAAGAGGGTTAAGGGAGACCGAAAATTATATATGATGTAGTCAAGGTATGCCGTATCGGCCTGAACCGGGCAGTATGGGGCATTCCGTATCATACAAGTTTGGTACTGGTACCCGGTACAAGTGGCATACCGATACTCGGTATGCCAAAAAAATTTCATATCATACCGTACCGACACTGTGCTAGTGTGGCACCGATATAAGGTCCAGTACCCAGATGGCGAACCTTAGATATAGTAGTAAAGAAGGAGTTGATATATCAACATCTTTCAAAAAGTATGGCCCTAAATCGAGTAGAATAAAGAAAAGGATTCATGTAGCCAACCCTAACTAGTTTGGAATTAAGGCTTAGTTAAGTTAAGTTCTAAAGTTTTAATTTCAATAATTTGCTTAATATAGTCTTATGGAACCTTTGCTTGAACATTTCTCTAAATCTTATTCATAAGATATATACTACATACTATTTATTCAGTTAAAACATAAATTCCTTAGACTATGGGGAAGTTGTTTATTGAGCTGGGTTGCTCACTCTCAATTATTACTAAACCTATCAAAGCAAAGGATGAAAGTCGGACTGAATTGTAAAGTAAAGAGGAATTGATAAAGAATCAGTTATGAAGATGCATTGTGGGATCTAGTCACCATTAGGACTGGTACCGAAACTTGTACCGATCGGCGATCGGTCGGCGATCGGTACGGTTCGGTACCGGTTCGATACAGAACCGAAACTAATACGGCTAGGGCATGCTGGTACTGTATCGGCACGCCTAATTTTTTTTACTTTTCAAAAATATTTAATTAGTAATCACTCTTTTTGAAGTTTTTCAATGATTTTAAGTATAATTTGATGTTTTTTTGGTGTTTTCTTGATATTTTTTGATATTTTTTGATGTTCTTAAGATCCCGATTTAACCAACGATGCATTTTATTGTTTTAAAATTATACAAACCATAAAATGATTAGTAAGATGTTGCATGCTATAAGAAACGACATAAAATATTCTCAATTTAAGTAGTGACGTGAATAACATAAAATAATACAATCACTTATATACATTTAATGTACAACATATATATTGATATCTAAAATCGGATCAAGTAGCGATGACTCTCATAGATATCCAGATCATAAGTATAGTCAGGAGGCACATCAACCCACCTCTCTAACCAAGCGGCGTTGCAGTCTTATACGTTCATTCCATAAGAAACGCGGGCCAGATTATAAGCACACTCGGATCTTTCGCTGAAGCTCTGGCTGTAAGAGGTGTCCTCTGACTGATAATACGACTGTGGAGCGAACCATCCGAATATGCTGGCAGCAAAATTCGACCCGTGAGATGCTTCTAACTGCGTAGGGTAGTAACCACCGGAAGATGTCTCAGACGCACCAAATCCATATCCGTATCTATATAGGTCATAGGCTGCTTGTGGCTGTGAATAATAGGATTCAGTATACGATTCGAAACCTGATACGTCTATGGATTCTACTCTATATGTGAGGTTATCTGCAGCTGCATCGTGTCCTCCTCAATGACCTCGATGAGCCCGTCTTCTATATGTAACCGTATCCTCGCGGGCTCTACCAGATCGTACACTATAGTCCCTATTCTGTTTAGCATGCGTCAACTAGAACTCATCGGTGTATCGAATACTACCCTACGGCTATCTCATAAATAGTGTCTGTTGTCTTTCACTCCCTCCATTGCCAATAGATCCATGACCACCAAAACTGTCATCACTACTACTCCAGAACTCCTCAACACTCTCATTTGGGGTGCAAGTGCCTTTTATTTTTTTTTGTGTGCTGGGCAGTTGTCCTCTTATCCTTCGTGCCCCCTTTCTGCCTGGCTATGTCGTCCTCCTGATCGAGTCGATCGGATAGCATAGTGGCCTTATCTAAACATCTCTTGATCATATCACTAAGAGCATGTCTCAGATAAAGAGTCATGTAGTGACTGGCTCTCTTATGGCTATGGCTGATCAGCTGTAGAAATGCATGGAATAATGCGCTCAGCCTATTGCCCTACCTTCGACTCTAGCCTCGCTGGCTACGAAGCTGGCCGGTTGTGGAGGCGTTTCTGGCTCATCAAGCTTCGGCTCCTGCTCCTACTGTTAGCCCATAAGCCATTCGATCATAGGATCATCCTCATCATCAACAAAAGCACTATAGTTCGAATCTGTATACTTGAGCTCTACTTCCTTCTGAATGCCCTTTAGCCTCAATCTCAGATTGTAGTAAACATATACAAGGTCATTGAGGCACTTCTGTGTCAAATGGTTCCTCTGTTTGCTGTGGATGAGGGCGAAGGTAGACCAGTTGCGCTCACAGCCACTCGAAGAGATCGTCTTGGAGAGAATCCGGATAGCTACTCGCTTAAGATTTTTCGCAGACAATCCAAAATGAATCCATCATTCAACTACAAAAATATTGAAAAAAAATAAATATAAGATAGTACCATATTAGTAATCATCTAATGCCAGGTAAATATTCTCCTGATGTATAACATATCTGGATTCATACTTTTCTTACTTACGACAGCTGCTCGCTGTCCAAAGCTGTCATTGCCCAAAGCTGTCATTGCCCTCTCTAAATAATTTGGTCTGTGAAAAAGAACCATGTTGTACTATGTTAATAATAGAAAATACCAGTTAACTTACACATGTTACTTAAGTTAAGTTACTGAAACATGCTCCATCTTGTAAATGACATTATGCAGAACGGCCAGAAGTTTGTCATCCATACCAATTGCAGTTATGTTGTACTGGAACCGAGGGTTCGGTAGTATGTTACACATAGAGGAGACCGTCTTAGTAAAATTATACAAATACAGGAGTAGTCTAATTTGCAATGTTCTTGCTTACCTGTTAGATGCAAGTTCCTACCCATTTGGTAGTCCCACCGCCACTCAATGATGCTGTGTACTTCTAGGCATGGGCTGGATCTGCCTCAATGATTTGAGCCTTTGTCCTCTCCATCATGTGATACAGGAAGACTATTTGTGGGTATTTCTTGCTATCCACGGCCCTAAGCACTTCATACAATGGTCTGATAGCCTTCACTATTGCAGTGGCCCGCTGCCAGAATTCTGCCTCATCCAAGTCTTCAACGCTGCTCTCTTCAGTGCCATACTGGGCATATCTACTTTTCTGCCACCTGGGACTAACAAATATCTGATGTAGGGCTGCTTTCTTTTCAAAAAGATTAACAAGTACAACGTAGTTGGTAGCAAATCGTGTGACTCCTAATCTCAAAATTTCTTTCCCTGCATACCTCCTCATCATTGAAAGGACCCAGATATAGTCATAATATACCTAGTCATGGTTTGGGCTGTCTCCACTGTCTATTTCACCCCACGAATCTTCACAATGTCCATCAACATGAGATCAATACAATGTGCCACATATGGGGTCCAGAAAATATATAGCCGCCTCTCCATCAAGATCTCTCTGGCAGCCCTATATTGTAGCCCATTATTATTGATGACTTGGATGATATTCTCCTCTCCTACCTCATCAATCACCTTCTTCATAAGTTTGAGGATGTATGCGGCATCGTGCACTTGATTAGAAGCATCAACCGACTTGTGGAAGAACGTCTTCGTGTCACAGTATGTCAAAAATTGTTGATGCTCCGCCTGGTAGGACCGGTTCAACCATCACACATCACAGTCAGTTCATATGTAGGCCACTTGCTCTTTAGGAGGCAATCCATTTCTCTAGCTCCTTATTACTGTCAATAAGCTCATCGTAGATGTCCTTCAGGCATGGAGGATCTACACCGGGACTGGCAGCCTGTATGGCGAAAATGGCAGACCTATATTACGTATTGTCTGCCACATTAAAATCAGAATCCAATAGCTCGTCACATATCCTTCTTCTTATCCTTCTTCAGCATTGAGTCAACCCTCTGCTGCATCGAATCTCTGCTAGAAAAGGCCTTTGGATCTAAATCATCGATTGCTGCTCTTGGTAGAATCTCTCTAGATGACTTTTTTTTGCTACCAAAAGACTTTAGCATAGATGCAATCTGGCCACTGCCTTTGCTGACGACCTTCCTGACTGGAGAGCTCCTCCTGAACTCTGGATATGCCATGCTGCTCGCAGAACTGGAGTCCGACTCGTACGAAGACCCAAATCAAGCCCTATGCCTGGCCACCTCATCCAGCTATCACTAATCATCCAGCTCGTCTGCATGGCAACCTAGATTTGTGCCTCATTATCTAGAGCAGACATCTCTTCTAACTCTCTTGAATAATAGAAAGGTGGCTCTACCGCTCGGTGGTCCATCTCTACCGTCTTTTTGGCAACCCTCTTTTTTGCTGCTTTGAAATCAACGAAATACTTCTTCATCAGCTACCGAACCTCCTGTGGGTATTTTCGGCACATAGATACGTTGGAGTAACCACCAGTTAAGTGTTGTTTAAACCTGATTGCCGCTCCTCTTTTGAACACTGTGTTGCACTAGTTGCACTGCCAATGATGCCGACCCGAGAGCATTTGCCCAAGCTCCCAGCCAATATCACACGCTCTGAGTCCTTTTTTCTTGATAGCTTCATTCCTGCAAATTTATCAAATACGCCAGTTTATCAATTATTTAAAATCAACAAAATATTAATATGACGACCATAACTTTTTTATCTCAAAAAATATATCTGATTTATCTAATACATAACCCTAATTTTTCATATTATTTATTTATTTATATATTTTTTTATAATTTTTAATTTTAAAGAAATATTTATATATCATAAATTTAGAAAAATATGGTTTTGAAATCAAAAATTACTTCTGAATTATGTAATACATACTACTATTTTTTTATAATTTTTAGTATTAATTATATATTTTAAATTATTTTTTATATTTAAAATTAATTTTTAAATATTAATATTTAAAAAATTAATTTCAGCTCAGATCCATGTAGAATCCAATAATGGATGCTACATATATTTTTCTAGGCCCTCAGGCATGCAGAAAATGTTACTTATTTCTCATTTTTTTTCAAATTTAGGCCTAAATTACTATGCCCATGATTATATCAAAACTTAAATGAATGGACACCAAATTTTTATAGAGAGTAGCTTGCATGCCCCTAAATATGTTTCTATTTTTACATTTTTTTATTTATTTTTAAAAAATTATCTTTTTATAATCCAAATATATATTTTTAATTTTTAAAAATTATATATAATCCAAAAATTAAAAATTTTTAAGTCAGCATGTACATCGTTCATAGATCTACAACACATAAAAAATTTAATTCCAAATCAAAAAAATTGGCATGATCTCTTATTTTGTAATTTTTAAGCTATTTTTTCAAACCCTCCAAGAAAAAAGAAGATAGGAAAGAGGAAATACACCTTATTTAGCCTTTGCTCTTCCTTCTGATAGCCTGAATCGGTATTGTTTGTTGGTTTTTTAAAAGGAAAAGCGGCGGAGCCTATGTCAAATTTCGTTGGAAAGGCCTTCTCGAGCCTTTTCAACGCCTTCAGTGCCTTTTAAAGGCATCAGGTGGATTGTGGCCACAATCATGCCACAGTGCACTATGGCAATAATGCCACAATGCTCACAGTCAACCCGGTTTGCGAACCGACCGGTTCGCACTGAGTTGAAATCAAACCGGCCGATTCCGGCCCAAAAAGGACCGTTCTGGCCGGTCCCTTTGTGATTCCAGCCCATAAGAACCGGAAGTGAATTTAAATGGCGAACCGACCCAATTTCACACCGGGTCCGTTTGATATTGCCCGGTTCGCCAGACCTTGATTAGGACAACATTAATCGAGGTATGTCGTCTTGGTACTGGGCCACATACTGGTGTCACCCTATTGTTGTATTGGTACGCCCGAGATAGGGGCTAATTCGGTGTACCGAGTGTCAATACGGCTCCCATACCGCATACCCATTCGATACCAGTACGGTATGGTACACCCTGTATCACCTAGTTTAGGATGATATGGCATACCTTGGCAGCAACTATACAGCAAATTAGCATGCATTGTTTGTTTTTGACCTTGAAGGTGATGATAATATGTAGTAATGTTTATACAACTTAGTTATGCTCCATATGATCATTTCATTTGTTTAAGAAATGTTTAATATTATTGCTATATTTGCACCCATTTGATCTATGATGGTCATAGCTCAAGATTTGAATAAGTTTGTATTTCAGGTTGCGATAGTTCAAAGTTTAGACCATGTTTACCGGTTACCACCACACAAACTACTTATATATGTTTATAATCATGATGCTATTTTGAGTCACCACCACAATCACTCTCATTCATCTTTTCACCATTCAAGAATGCTATAACTTGATTTTATCTTGCATTCCATGAATACCTACCATATTTTCCTTGCAAGTTCCTCCCATCTCTTAGAAGACCAAAAAGAAAGTGTTCTCTCTTCCATAAGTGTTGAGCAAGCATCAAACTAGCTAATGCCTCTTTTCTGATAGTTTGGCTGTAGCATCTATATAATAATATGGAGCATTGGAGCTAATTGTTGATATTTCTCCTTGCATGTATTATTCGGTATTGAGAGTTTGCAGTTCGTTGTTCTATAATTTTACCAAGCATGTGGAGATTAATTGCGAGTTCATTGGACATCATTATCTCCTTACAGTGCTTCATCACTCCATGTTTTCTTCACTCTCCAGCTTGCTGGCATGTGTAGTATGTCATGGAGTCTTCCTCTTTGGCAAGATCTTTTTATCTTATCTACCATGAGTTTAAGAAGAGTTTTTGATGTGTATATACCTTGATAAACTGTACATTTGTACAAGACTTCTCGTTTATCCTTGTATTGCTGCATATGTAAATTATGATGACCCAAAAAATATAGTACAACTGCAACATGAATTGGTGATGACCTTTAGTAATGGATTTACCCATTTCATGCTTCTTTCCAACTTTTGTTCTGGTAACAATGACCTCAATTCATGAGTTTAATTTGGTATTTTTATGAGGCCAAGCGGCCTTTTGAAATGAGTCTTATCTTACAGAACATCTTTTGGTCACTTTATATGCCAACGTAGCAGATTACACATCTAAGGTAATTCTCAAATGGTAATACCTAGAAGAAATTTATAAGTTAATTGTAGATATAATGATAAGATTCAAAGTTTTATCCAAGGTACGGCGTACTGGCCCGAATCGGGCGGTACGAGGCGTGCCATACCATACCGATTCGGTACCGGTACCCGGTATAGGTGGAATATCAACACTTGGTACGCCAAAAAAAATCCGTACTATATACCGACACTGTGCTAGTGTGGCACTGGTATGGGATCCGGTACCGAAACGGCGAACCTTGGTTTTAGCAAATATAAAGTTGAAATTTGGTGTCTAAATTATCTTAGTAAATATTCTTGATATTAAATTAGCCCAAATTTATCGGTAACTCTAGTTGACAACATTTTTTATCAATGTTGCTTCCTGTGAAAATATTTACAACCAAATGAATAAAATCTAGTTAAATGAAGGTGCCAGCAAGATTACTGATAAAATCTCTTGGTAATTGTAATATAGAGTAGAGATGATATTATGTCTTGCCTTCATCAAAGGTTGGAGAATTAGGGCTACTAGGGGAGGGCTACCTCCTATTCTATAGCCCAGAATTTCCTATAGACCTCTACCTAGAAAAAACAAAATCTGGTTATACAATCATCCATGGACTATAAGGGATATCGTGTAGTGGAGGGAACTATCAGATATCATATGGAGCCGCATGTATTCTATTCCATCAAGATCTAATCTACATGTTTTATCCCAAGGACTAGGTACTCAAATGACTTGAAGTTTATGATTGGGAAAGTCCCAATGAGGTTAGAATAGGCTATCTATGACACTAAGGAAGTGATGATTAGAGCAAGGTTTTCAGTCTTGACACTGGAACCTGTACCAATAGCTACTAGTATGAGCAATGGTGCAGAACACCCTCATACAAACATGGTAAACTGCTGGAGGCACGACAAAACTGTACCATATGCTGGTATAGTTCCACACCCCTTATCATACCTTATCAGGTTGATGCAGTATGCTTGGTACCAGGCAACATGGGAACCTTCAATCAAACCAACAATCAAAAAAGTAAGTCTTAGACTAATGCACACTCTCTCTAAGAATTATTCTCTCTATATACAGAAGAAAACTACCATGCAAGAGGAAGCAATAAGGTTTGATTGTCGGAAAGAAATGACCTCAAACACTGGAGCATGTGGAATCGAACGAGGGTGCTTAAAGAATTTTCTATCTCCTGCTGGCCTCATCCAATCTTCCTTTTTTCTTCATCAATTTCCACTTTTCAAAGATGAAGGAATTCTAACAATTAATTCTAGCATGCAAAAGGTCCAATTTAAAGCTTGACATGACATGTTTATTCAAGGTATGCTGAACCGACTGAAACTGGTCGGTTCAGCCTGTACCGAACCGGTGCAGACGTGCACCGGTACGGTACAGCGTATAAAAACGGTTCCGACCCGATTGGTTCCGTACTTGTACCAGTGCCAACCGGGCCGGTTCGCACCGGCCCAATTACTTGTTCCCCGCGCACCCGCACGCGGGGCAGCGCGCCCCGCGCGCGGGGCATAGACCACGTGGGCCACTTAATGCCACAGAGTGGCATTTTTAATGCTACTCTGTGGCATTTAACGCGTCCGCGCGCGTCCGTGTGGGGCAACGTGGGGCAGCGTGCCCACGCGGGCAGCCCCACGCGGGCTGCCAGCCCGCGTGGGCCATTTAGTGCCACAAAGTGGCATTTTTGTGGCACTTAACGCATCCGCGGACACGCGCGGATGCGTTGTTTTTTTTTTTTTGTTTGTTTTTTTTCACGTCCGCGCGCGAGAACGTCTCCGGTTCGGTACCGGTTCCAACCGGTACCGGTGCTCACCGGTACGTCGGTACGGTCGGTCCGGCGAACCTTGTTTTATTACAATGCCAGCAATGTCAATCAAGCTAGCGCACAAAATCAATGCACTAACAGCAACTTACTCTCTACTCTAAATTTTTCATACAACATTATCTAGCCATGCATTTGAACTTTTTGGTGGTTTTCATACGTATCATTGGAGTAACTACCATTATGATATTATAGAAAAAATAAGGGGATCATCCATGGAATGCCGTACCGGCCCGTACCGGCCGGTACGGGCCGGTACGTACCGGTCCGGTCCTGGACCGGTACCGGAACCGGTTTTCTTGTGCGAACCAGCCACAGCACGAGGCGCTGTGGTTTTTGGCTCGCGATACCGGCCGGTACGTACCGGACCGGTACCGGTACGGCGGACCTTGGGATCATCCCATATATAGTGAGGTGAATAGGAAAAGAAAATAATCTAGAATTAACAAACAGAACAAAACAAACTAAATATCTTCACCTTTGTATGCATAACTACGTTTTCGAAGAATTTTGGAGGCATATACTTGCAAGACTTTTTGCAACATAGCCTCCAGCCCTGGCTTATCCCCATCTTCTTTTGCCTACAAATATCCAAAAAAAATGGATCAATAGTTGGAGATGGAACCTAATGCATTCCTAGGAATAATGATGACAATTTGCTAATATTATTCAATATTGAGTGCAGAAGGTAATGCCTAAAAAGGTTAATTCATAACCAAAAAATATGCAAGAAAATACACATATATAAAAATGTGAAGAGCTTAATATTTCAGGTTGGCTATTTAGTTGATGAAAATTCTCACAATTATCCTATTCAAAGACATCTTCTTAATACAGAGTGGAAAACTATTAGATTTACCCCAAGTACTAAGTTCATTATCCACACATAATTTCATAAAATATTTGGCCTGAGGTTCATATGGTCTATAAAAGTTAGTGAGGTTACAAAAATATTTTAGTCTAGCTCCAGAAGTTGTGAAGATTTGGAAAAAAAACAAAAGTAAACTCAAGAAACCACAACCAACAATCATTTCCCGTTTTCCATACAAAGAAGGGAGATTCATGCTATTAGTGGAGGCACAAGCAATAAGCTAAGCAACCATGTAGAAGGTGTCAGATCAAATAACATAAACCTGATAATTTTAATGACTATGGACAGGTGAGAGTAAGTGAGACATTCAAAATAGGAGATATACAATAATACTCTGTACAAAAATACAATACAGATGTATTGGCGAGACATTACAACTATAACCTTTAAATGTAAGTACTTAAATGTTGCGCAAAAAAAAATGATAACTAATTACAAATCAAACTACAAATTTGCATATCAAATTTATCTGGCTGTTGTTTTAAGAGATGCCATGTCATTACCCAATCAATCCTTTAATTTGGGTTTCATAGTTTCTTCAATCTCAGTGGCTGTGATAGAATCAAAGGAAGACCAAGACCTATGAAAACTGCAAATCAAGAACCAATAAAGGAAAAATAAACAAAATTAATGGATATAAGGAAATATAAAGGCAATCTGTTGATTAACAGTCCTCAAATGCATCAATTGCTTCCTCTTTACAAATCTTGTCCTTGCAATATAATTGGTAGTGTTACATGTTCTATTCCTCAGTTGGATCTACAGAACTTGATGATGCAGACCAACAAAAGTCATCCTAGCATTTAAACCATCTGATGGTGGTTTTGAAGCATGTCTATAAACAATATTGAGACTTCCAATCATCTATTGGATGATATGGATGACATACAACAATGAAACAGAAGAATCAACAATGAAGGGATCCTCGAAGTGTTGGATCTTTGTTGGTCTTTTCATCAACAGCTATATCCTCTGGTTACTCCCCCAATGGCTCATTTATTGCCGTATCCTGTGTTTTTTGCTCCAGCTGTCGATCATCAATAAAGTGATCTTACATTATTGCTTTGGAAGCATATATTCTTCAACTACAGGCTTCTCTAATTGCCATGTTTTCACTGCAGAATCTCCCATTCCAGCAGGATCAACTTCAACGCTGTTGAAAAACCTACTTGCCTCATAAGAAGTTCCTTCGGTATATCTGCACAGCTCTAAAATTTGTGAGCTATTATTTATGTTCATCAAACTGTGATCTATCAATACCCATGGTGCTACAATTCTCTTGCTTCTAAGTGCCAAAAAATATACATGAGTTTGGAAGGAATAAATATCAAAAAAATGGAAGAACAACAAAAGCAGTTCAAAATCAGGGAAAAACCAAAGAATCAGTTGCTCTGCTCTAAGGGGAACCAACAGCCTGTATGAGTAATACTTTGACTTCATACAAAATTCCAGGAACTGTCCAGAAATTTCAGCAAGCAACAAAGGCCTCCGAAGTATCTGATCCTTAGACTTAAGTTTCCTAAAGTCCCATTCATAATTGCAATAAAAAGGAGCACATTATTTGGTGTCATTAAATTCCAACATGGAGAATTTCAGAAATTTCATGGAAAAAAGACAGAAATAGCATTCAAAATTGATAGAGTAATCAATCTATGGCCTATGAGTAATAAAACTATGGCCTATCATGTTGATATACGTAAAAAACACTCCAACATGGATAACAGCAGATTTTGATGAAAATTTCAGCAATAACAATGACTAAACAACAAGTAATGGATAGAAGAAGACGACGAATAGTAATAGAGAAGAGAAGACAAAAAGGGAACCAGATGTCCATTGGAGAAGACGATGAAGCTCTCTTGAGTTCCCAATATTCTAAAAAGATTGACATGATTCAAAGGCTCATTTAAACAAAGAAACCTGGAACTAAATTTGGAAGCCTGAGGGAGAGGGAAGACAGCCATCTCTCTCCTTTCTGCACAGCCTTTTGGGCAAGCCAACTTTCACAGTTCGCAAGACCAATGTAAAGCTGATAACGCTATTATTTTAAGTAATGCCATATCGTCACTTCATCACTCCTTTAATTTAGGCCCAAGATCCTCCAATCTCACAGTGGACTCAAACAAATAACACTAATAATTAAAAGGAAAAAGAAAGAAAATTAATTTGTAACATCAAATCTACAGGCTCTCTGTTAATTTGCAGTCCTGACATGCATCACCTACACATTTTCACAACCACGAGACTGGTATAAGATCAGCAGTCATACTTTCATTGAAAGAAACTAGTAACCTCGGGGAAGTTCAGCATGTAAACCTAAATATAACACTGCCATACTAGTCCATCAAAAATCAAAAGTGTAAAGAGATCAAAAACCTTAATAAGGATATCTTTGATGCTTTTAATAAATAAGGGTACAAACCAAAATCCACCGAACCGGTACCAGGAGCCATACCGGTCGGCACCCGGCACAATTCGGTACCAGTTTGGTAGCGTACCGAACCGGTACGGATAGGGCATGTCGGTTCACGAACTAGAACGCCCAATTTTTTTTTGAATTTTCAAGAATATTTAATTGATAATAACTTTTTAAAACTTTTTCAATGATTTTAAGACTAATTTGATTTTTTTTGGATTTTTTTTATGCTTTTTTGATGTTTCTATGATCCCGATTTAACCTAAATTATGCATTTTATTGCTTTAAAATGATGCAAATCATAAAATGATTAGTAAGATGTTGCCTGCTACAATGAACAACATAAAATATCCTCAAATCAAGTAGTGACGTAAAAATTAAAAAATAATACAATTAATTACATACATTTAAAGTCCAATATACATACCGATATCTGAAATCGAATTGAGTGGCGATGCCTCTCATAAATATCCGGATCATCAGCATAGTCAAGAGGCACATCAACCCACCCCTCTAATCAAGTGGCAGCGTAGTCTTGTACGTTCATTCTATAAGGAATGCACACCGGGTTATAAGTACTCTCAGATCTCTCGTTGAAGCTCTAGCTCTAAGAAGTGTCCTCTAGCTGATAATACGGCTATGGAGTAGCCTATCCGAATATGCCGGCAGCAAAATTCGACCAGTAAGATGCTCCGAGCTACGTAGGATAGTAGCCACTGGAAAATGTCTAAGACGTACCATATCCATTTTCATATTCATATGAGTCATAGGCTGCATATTGCTACGGATAATAGGATTCAGTATACAACTCGAAACCTGATACATCTATGCATCCTACTGCACGTGCGAGGTCATCTACAGCTGCATCGTGTTCTCCTGAATGACCTCGAGGAGCCCGTCTCCTATATACAATTGTATCCTCGTGGGCTCTACCAAATCGTGCACCGTGGTTCCTATCTTGTGTAGCATGTGTAAACAGAGACTCACCGATGAATCAAAAACCATCCTATGACTGCCTCACAAACAGTGGTCTCCTGTCCACTCTCTTCCTGGCCGGCAGATCTATGACCACCAGAGCTGTCATCGCTACTGGTTCTGGTCATTGAATCTGAGTGTACTGACTCATTTTCAAACACTCTCCATTGGGGCTGCAGGTGCCTTTTATTTTGCTTTTTTGGTAGGCTAGGCCACTGTCTTCTTATCCTTCGTGCCCGTCTCGGCCTAGGTATATTGGAAGGATGTATGTCGCGCTCCTGACCGAGTCGGCAAAGTAACGTAGTGGCCTCGTCTAAGCAATTCTCGATCATATCTCTGAGAGAATGTCTCGAACAAGAAGTCATGTGGTGACTGGCTACCATGTAGCTGTGGCTGATCAAATGGAGAATGCGTAGAATATAGCGCTCAGCCCATTGTCCTGTATCAACCCTAGCTTCGCTGGTTACAAAACTGGTCGGTCGTAGAAGCGATCTTTGCACATCAAGCTCCAACTCCTGTTGCTAGTCCACAAACCATCCAATTATAAGATCATCCTCATCAACAACGAAAGCACAATAGATCGGATCTGTATACTTGAGCTCCACTTCCTCCTAAATGCACTTTAGCCACAATCTCAGATTGTAGTGAACATATACAAGATCATTGAGGCGCTTTTGTATCAAACGGTTTTTCTGCTTACTGTGGATGAAGTCGAAGGTGGACTAGTTATGCTTATAGCCACTTGAGGAGATCATCTGGAAGAGGATTTGGATAGCTAGCAGCTAAATTTTTCGCGAACAGTCCAAAATGAATCCACCATTCAACTACAAAAATATTAAAAAAAATGCATATAAGATAGTACCATATTAGTAACCATCTAATGCTAGATAAATGTCCTTTTGATGTGTAACATACATGGATTCATACTTTTTTTATTTACAATAGCTACCGAGACTCCAAAGCTGTCGCTGTCCTCTCAAAATATTTTAGTCTGTAAAAAAGAAGCATTTTGTACTACATTAGTAATAGAAGATACTGGCTCCATCTTGTAAATCACTTTACGGAGAGCAGCTAAAAATTCATCATCCATATTGATTCTAAGTACACTGTATTTGAATCGAGGGTTTAGATAGTATGTTGCGCATAGAGTTCGCTATGATTTTAGTAAAATAATATAAGTACAGGAGCAATCTAGTTTTCAATATTCTTGCTTACCTGCTAGATGCAAGTCCCTATCCATCTGATAGTCCCACCGTCGTTCAATAATGTCGATATACTCTTGGGCATGCGTCGGATCTGTCTCAATATTATAAGTCTTTGCCCTTTCCATCATGTGATACAAAAAGTCCATCTGGGGTTACCTCTCGCTATCCACGGCCTGAAGCACTTCATACAATGGTCTGATAGCCTTCATTATTGCAGTCGCCTGCTGGCAGAATGTCTGTCTCATCACAAAGTCCTCGACACTGCTCTATTCAATGTCGGCCCTCGCATATCTACTTTTCTGCCACTCAGAACTGACAAACATCTAACGTAAGGCTGCCTTTTTCTCAAGAAGGCTATCAAGTGCAACGTAGTTGGTAGCAAACAGTGTGACGCCTAATTTCAAGATCTATCTCCCTGCATACCTTCACATCAGTGAAAGAACCGAGGTATGGTTATAAATATACCTGATGATGGTTTGGGCTGTCTCCACTATTTGATGCATCCTACGAATCTTCGCAATGTCCATCAACATGAAGTCGATACAATGTGCCGCTCCATCAAGATCTTTCCAGCGGCATTATATTACGGCCCATTATCAGTGATGACCTACACGGCATTCTCCTCTCCAACCTTATCAATCACCTCCTCCATCAGTTTGAGGATGTATGAGACGACATGCATCTGATCAGAAGCATCAACCTACTTGTGGAAGAACGTCTTCATATCACAGTATATTAGAAAGTTGTTGATGCTCCGCCTGGTAGGATCGGTTCAACCATCACACATCACAGTCAGTTCATATGTGGGCCACTTGCTCTTGTAGGAGGCAATCCATTTCTCTAACTCCTTATTACTGTCAAGAAGCTCATCATAGATGTTCTTCGGACATGAAAGATCTACATCGGGACCGGCAGCCTGTATGGCGAAAATGGCAGACCTATTGTGAGAACCTGGAACTGGACCCGGTCCACTTGACCGGCCTAGCCACCAGATTCGGCCTCACGTGCATCGCACGTGAGGGCACGGGATGAAGGGAGCCATCCCGTAGAAGAAGGATTCCCTAGTTTTTCTAGGGCGTCTTCCTCCTCTTGTGAGGCCAACCGAGAAGAGCCGCCAAACCCCCCCTCCTAGTTTGGGTTCTTCTTCCTTGGGCTACCAGCCAGGAGAGAGGGAGAGAGCCGCTGAAGCCCGCTCCTCTTCGGTTCGGGTGGTCTTCCGCTACTTCCTTTGCCGCCGGAGAAGAAGAAAGCCGCCGGATCTTCGCCGAGGCTGAGGTAAGGTTCCTAGCTTCATCTCTTTGTTAAACCATTTGAAAAAAAAGAAAGAAAGAAAGAAAGAAAGAAGAGGGGAAGAAGGAGAAGGCCAACCGTCGTGGGCTCTTCTTCTTCTCCCGTCCGCATGCCTCCTCCGCGGGAAGAAGGAGAGGGCCGAATGTCACAGGCGTCGCCGGCCTCGACTTGGCCTCTCCCGAGCTCGCCGACCTCCCTTCGCGGGAGAAGAAAGAAGAAGAAAGAAAAGGGAAGGGAAGGAGAAGAAGTCGGGAGAAGAGGAGGAGAAAGAAAAAGAAAGAAGAAAGAAAGGGAAGGGAGGAAGAAAGAAGTCGGGAGAAGATTCTAGAGAAGAAGAGAAGAAGAGAAAAGAAAAGAAAGAAAAGGGAAGGGAAGGGAAGGGAAGGGAAGGAAAGAAAAGAAAAGAAAAGAAAAAGAAAGGAAAAGAAAGAAAAAGAAAAGAAATAAAGAAAAAAAAGAAAAAATAAATAAATAAAGGGAGAGGATGGTTTACAGGTATGAACCCGAATCCGAACCCCAACCCGGGGTGCTAGACACTTCTACAGGGTCGGCCCTGGGATGCTAAGATTTAAGTTTTATATATATTATGATGAATTTTAAAAGAAAAATATGATTTTTGGATATTAGGTTCTGCGAGGAATTTGTGAGATTAATTGGATTTATTGTGGATCGTGTTCAAGTAAGTAATGAACTGCCTTCTCTAGACTCTTCATTTATATAATATTATTTTTGCATCGAATAGATTGTTAATGAATTTATATGTGATTTATGAATTTTTACGAGATGATGATTTGAATGAAAAATAGATATGTGAATTGAAATTATATTTTTCGGACTATTGCTATATTTACTGTTCTTGTATCGTATATGCATATTTAGATCGGAATATGATATATCTAATATATTTAAAAAAGAATTTTGATGTGCATCAGATTTAGAACTCTCAGCCTGACTATGTTCTGGACCCTGCCAATTAGGGGTTATGCATTGACAATTTTGGCCCCACCATAGGGTATAAGTGTGGTATTCTGGCCCACTCCGCAGGATATAGTGCGGTATTCTGGCCCACTCCGCAGGGTATAAGTGCGGTTCTGTTTCTGGCCTAGCCACAGGGTATAAGTGTGGTCGTAGTTAAAGGCTGTTGAGATGAATGTGATTTATTTTGAAACAGATTCATGATTATGTATATGGATAGTTGAAAGATACGGAATTCAATGAATTTGGGTTTGAAAAAGGAATTGATTATGTTATTATGTTGATTCATCGTAATTTGTATTTATGTTTTATGTTATTATATGAATTGACTAGTTAAGGTGTTTATTTCTTACTGGGCTGTCTAGCTCATTATATAATTTCTTGTTGTTTTACAGATTTCGAGAACTAACCTATCGGGATTTTAAAATGGGAGAGCGACTAGAAGAACTGAAGCACAAGTTATCTTAGACTAGAATTTATTTACATTGATATTTTATCTTAAATTATTGTTAGACATTGTAAGGTTTTGTCATTTAAAGAACCAAGTTTTACATGCTAGTAATTTATTGTTCCGCTGCGTATTTAGAACTGTGAGACTTTATAATTTATGTCAGTCAATGGAATAAGATTGCATTTATTTCAGCTGAATTATTTTAGTTACATTTTTGAGATTTGGTTAAGATGCCTTGCATGCTCGTGGGAAGAGTTTCCTATTGGTGTGCGGCGGTTGGTGCAGACCCCCGGCTCGCGAATCTCGGGCCGAGGGCGTGACAACTTAAGTAGTATCAGAGCATGAATGGATAAATTCTAAGATAAGAAAATCTGACATGACATGAGTGTAGGTGGGTAGACACTAGGGATATTGGGATGTTAGTTTATGACGATTGTAACAACCATCCTATATACTTGTAATTAATTGGTAAGCTTATTATTGGCATGCTGCTATCTGATAGATATAGGTCAGGATGCCTCCACGTCGGATGAGAAAGACTGCTCGCGGAGCTACTGATAAGGCACCAAACCCGCAAAATAACAGCACACCCCAACAAGTTGGTAACACCCCTCAGCAGGAGAGAGTCGTCAATCCTGCTAGTAATACTCAAACAAGACAACAAGAACCGGGCTTAGGCCAGGTTATGCAGACTTTAGTTGGTATGATCCAGATGCAACAACAGGTGCAACAGCAACAGGTTCAACAACAACAAACATCGTTGCACCATGCAGGACGAGAAGAGCAGTGCGAGCAGCATAGTAATATAGCTGAGTTCAAGAAGCTGGCTCCTCCAGCCTTCAAGAGGACTACGGAGCCTTTGGAAGCTGACAATTGGCTTACAGAGATGGAGAAAGCGTTCGCCGTTCAGAGATGCCGGGACAACGAAAAGATTCTTTATGCATCATACATGTTGCAAGGTGAGGCATTCAACTGGTGGCGGATGTTGGAACATAAATATGAGCAAGATAGGGAGCCACTCACTTGAAAAAGATTTCGAGAAGCATTTTATGATAAGTATTTTCCTCGGAGTGTAAGGACGCAGAAAGAGCAGGAGTTTATTCATCTAAAGCAAAGGAATATGACCGTTGCAGAATATGAAGCTAAATTTACCGAGCTAGCCAAATTTGTTCCAAAGTTAGTCGAGGATGAGCTAGATCGAGTGCATAAATTTGAGATGGGACTAAAGACTGAAATTAGAAAACAGGTGGTACCTTATGAATTGACTACCTATGCAGCTATGGTAAATAAAGCTTTAATAATTGAAAGGGAAGTAAATGATGAACGGTTGGCTTGGAAAGAAATCAAAAGAAGAGGAACAGGTCAAATGAATTTCAGGGGCAGAGCAATGAAAACACCGAGAGTTCAAACAAGAAATCAACGAGTGACAACCCTAAGCAAATGAATATCAATAAATGTTCTAGATGTGGTAAGGCTCATGCTGACAAGGATTGCCATTGGAACACCGGTGCCTGTTTTAGATGTGGCAAGATAGGTCATAAAATTGCAAACTGCCCACAAAGAAACGAGAATAGACCTACTCAGGCAATGGAAGGAAGCCAGGGGCCAAAGACTCAAGGAAAAGTATTTGCACTTACACAGCAAGATGCACAGGCTTCTGAGGTGTTGACGACAGGTATTAATCTAGTCCCAATATTTATTTCTAATTATTGTCTAGCCATGTCCACTGCTCTTTGTTAGACAACTCATTATGTTGCTAGAAAAGATAAAATAGTTACGCAACAATTTTTTTTTTTGATTAATTGTCAAAAGAAGAATATGAACTTTTAAATTTCGAAAGTGTTCACGCGGATTAAGATAATAATGAATGTACCAATAAGTAAGTAATTCTAAAAAAAAAAATTCTAGACTTGACACGAGTATGTTGAGGTTTAAATCAGTGTGTGCAGAGGAAGTGTGGTGAATGGAATTATTTGACGTTGGTCAGACAAGATGACTTTGATTTGATGAGTGTTATTTCATGATTTGGAAGAAGTATTCTCTACTTTTGAACTACATGTATGAAAATTTCATGGACGAAATTTCTTCTAAGGGGGAGAGGATGTAAGAACCTGGAACTGGGCCCGGTCCACTTGACCGGCCCAGCCACCAGATTCGGCCTCACGTGCATCGCACGTGAGGGCACGGGATGAAGAGAGCCATCCCGTAGAAGAAGGATTCCCTAGTTTTTCTAGGGCGTCTTCCTCCTCTTGTGAGGCCAACCGAGAAGAGCCGCCAGACCCCCCCTCCTGGTTTGGGTTCTTCTTCCTTGGGCTACCAGCCGAGAGAGAGGGAGAGAGCCGCTGAAGCCCGCTCCTCTTCGGTTCGGGTGGTCTTCCGCTACTTCCTTTGCCGCCGGAGAAGAAGAAAGCCGCCGGATCTTCGCCGGGGCTGAGGTAAGGTTCCTAGCTTCATCTCTTTGTTAAACAATTTGAAAAAAAGAAAGAAAGAAAGAAGAAGAGAGGGAAGAAGGAGAAGGCCGACCATCGCGGGCTCTTCTTCTTCTCCTGTCCGCATGCCTCCTCCGCGGGAAGAAGGAGAGGGCCGGCCGTCACGGGCGGCGCCGGCCTCGACTTGGCCTCTTCCGAGCTCGCCAACCTCCCTTCGCGGGAGAAGAAAGAAGAAGAAAGAAAAGGGAAGGGAAGGAGAAGAAGTCGGGAGAAGAAGTTGGGAGAAGAGGAGGAGGAGAAAGAAAAAGAAAGAAGAAAGAAAGGGAAGGGAGGAAGAAAGAAGTCGGGAGAAGATTCTAGAGAAGAAGAGAAGAAGAGAAAAGAAAAGAAAGAAAAGGGAAGGGAAGGGAAAGAAAAGAAAAGAAAAAGAAAAGAAAAGAAAAGAAAGAAAAAGAAAAAAAATAAAGAAAAAAAAGAAAAAAAAATAAATAAATGGAGAGGGTGGTTTACGGGTATGAACCCGAATCCGAACCCCAACCCGGGGTGCTAGGCACTTCTGCAGGGTCAGCCCTGGGATGCTAAGATTTAAGTTTTATATATATATTATGATGAATTTTAAAAGAAAAATATGATTTTTGGATATTAGGTTCTGCAAGGAATTTGTGAGATTAATTGGATTTATTGTGGATCGCGTTCAAGTAAGTAATGAACTGCCTTCTCTAGACTCTTCATTTATATAATATTATTTTTGCATCGAATAGATTGTTAATGAATTTATATGTGATTATTGAATTTTTACGAGATGATGATTTGAATGACAAATAGATATGTGAATTGAAATTATATTTTTCGGACTATTGCTATATTTACTGTTCTTGTATCGTATATGCATATTTAGATCGGATTATGATATATCTAATATGTTACAAAAAGAATTTTGATGTGCATCAGATTTAGAACTCTCAGCCTGACTATGTTCTGGACCCTGCCAATTAGGGGTTATGCATTGACAATTCTGGCCCCACCACAGAGTATAAGTGTGGTATTCTGGCCCACTCCGCAGGGTATATGTTACGCCCCCGTCCCGAGATCGCGAGCCGGGGGTCGCGCCAACCGCCGCACACCCGTAGGAAACTCTCCCCACGAGCATGCAAGGCATCTAAACCAAACACCTCAATTATGAAATTCTAGAATAATTTAATAGAATAAATGCAATCTTATTCCATTGACTAACTCAAGACATAATGACTCACAAGTCTAAATACGCAGCGGAATAATCATTTACCAACATGCAGAAACCTAGTTCTTAAAATAACAAAAGTCCACCAATCATAATAAATGTCCATAATAACAAATCAACTTAAATAACCCTAAATCTAAGATAACTTGTGCCACAAATCCTTCTAATCGCTCTCCCATTTTGAATCTCCAATAAACTAGTTCTCGAAATCTGTAACACAACAAGAGATGGTATAATGAGCTAGACAGCCCAGTAAGTAATGAACACTCTAGCTAGATAAATCAAGCAATAATATGTGGAAAATAAATAAATATGCAGTTCCAAAGTATAAGTCATATTTCTTAAATTCAAAAGATTCTTTTCGCGGTTTCAAGATTCTTTCACATATTCAATTCATCTTGTCGATCCTGGACTATGACCACATGTTCCCTGTGGCAGGGTCATCAACACCGACTATTCTTCTTGCGGTGAGTCCTTCAGGACAGTCAATTGCCAACGTATCTGCCCCCATTGGCAGGGTCCTCAACATAGCCAGGTCGAAGTTCATTTTGTCCTCTATTTCATATTCCAATTATATAAAAGAAAACGTACAGTGTCAAACCGAATATTGTTCATATCTTAATTTCTTTCAATTTATGAGATCTAACTCAACAGCCAGGAACTATGACCACATGTTCTCTGTGGTAGGGTCATATCACCGACTATTCTTCTTGCGGTACCAATGTATTAGCCCCCATTGGCAGGGTCCTCAACATAGCCCGACTGCAAGCCTGAATCTATTTCAAGTCATAATCTTTTCTTATATTATGTTTAATGTTCCAAACCAAAGGGTACAATGTCAGAGTAATTAAACACAATTCGAACCAGAAGCAAATACGTCCAATCAGAATCATACAATATTCTAAAATACACATATAATCCATGCATCAAATTCGAAATCACGAACAATTCAATTCGTAAAACATATACATAGTTTGCCGATAAATCTAGTAAAGAGGTTACATCACTTACCTTGCAAACGCGATCCACAACAAATCCAATTAATTCTGCAATCCCTCGCAGAACCTAATATTCAAAACCATATTTTCTTTTAAAATTCATCACAATATATATATAAAAACCTAAATTTTAACATTCTCCCAGGGCCGACCCTGCCGAAGTGTCTAGCACCCCGGGTTCGGGTTCGGATCCGGGTTCATACCCGTAAACCACCTTTCCTCTTTTTTTTTCTCTTCTTTTCTTTTTCTTTTCTTCTTTCTTTTTTCCTTCTTTTCTTTTTCTTCTTTCTTTTTCTTCTTTCTTCTTCCCTCTCCCGACTCCCTTCTTCTCCTTTGGTGAAACAGGGGACCCCATGACCCCCTGTCGCCGCCCCCTCTTCTCTCCTCTCGATTGAACCCAAGGCGGCCGCGGTGGCTGGCCTTGGCAGCGGCAGGAGGTGGCGGAGCAAGCCCGGCCACCCCCGGCGATTGGCGGCGGCGAACACGCCGACGGCTAGGGCAAGCCGTTTTAGACCCAAATTCGGCGATCGTCCGGCCCCAACCCCCAACACATCATGACCAAGCATCAAGCAAGGAGAAGGAGAAGTTTACCTTAGCCCTGACGAAGATCCGGCGCCTCTCTTCTCCGGCGGCAAGGAAGAAGGAGACCACCCGGTGCTGTGGCTCCTCTCTCTCTCTCTCCCTCTCTCCCTCTCTCTCGGTGGCCACACGAAGAAGACCCTCCCCCCTTTGCGTGCGGTGGCTCTCCTTCGGTGGGCTCAAAGGAGAAGAAGGAGAAGGAAGCCCTAAAACAAGGCTCCTCCTTCTTCTTCGGGATGGAGGATCCATCCCGTTGCCTCACGTGCGTTGCACGTGAGGTCAAGTATTGGGACTGGGCCGGTCAAGTGGACCGGGCCCAGTTCCAGGGTCTCACATTCCCCCGTCCTAAAAAAAATTTCGTCTCCGAAATTTGCGTACCTGCAGTTTCAAAAAGTTGAGGGTATTTCTGTTTCATCTCATCTTCCAGTTCCCAGCTAGCTTCTCTTTCTGAATGATGGCTCCACTGCACCTTGACATAAGGTATAACATGGTGTCTCAAAACTTGATCTTTTCTGTCCACTATCCGCACTGGATGCTCCTTATATGATAGATCTTCTCTAACTTGTATAGGCTCAAGCTCCGTGACATTACTTGGGTCTGGTATATATTTCTTCAACATGGAGACATGGAAAACATCGTGTACACCAGCCAAAGAAGGCGGCAGGGCAAGTCTGTAAGCCACCTTACCAATTCTTTCTAAGATCTCGAACGGACCAACAAATATGGGATTCAATTTTCCTCGAATGTCGAATCTTGTAACTCCCTTTGTAGGTGATATTTTAAGAAATACATGGTCACCAACTTGAAATTCTAATTCTCGTCTTCTATTATCCGCATAACTCTTCTGTCTACTTTGTGCAGTCCGAAGGCGATCTCTGATTAGCTGAATTTTCTCAACTGTCTGTTGTACAAGTTCAGGGCCCAACAATTTTCGTTCACCAATATCATCCCAACAAATTGGCGAACGACATTTTCTTCCGTATAAAGCTTCATAAAGCGCCATCTGTATACTACTCTGATAACTATTGTTATATGCAAATTCTATCAGAGGTAGATGCTCATCCCAATAACCCTTCATATCTATGACGCAAGCTCTCAACATATCCTCGAGAATCTGAATGGTCCTCTCAGACTGACCATCGGTCTGAGGGTGAAAGGCAGTACTAAAACATAATTTTGTCCCCAAAGCCTTATGCAAGCTTTTCCAAAATTGTGATACAAATCTAGTATCTCGATCAGACACAATGGATACTGGAATACCGTGCAGTCTCACAATTTCTTTAATATATAATTTAGCTAGCCTTTCCAGGCCGAACCCAACTTTGATAGGTAAAAAGTGTGCCGATTTGGTTAGCCTATTCACTATCACCCATACTGCATCATTAGAATTGGGAGTCTTTGGCAGTCCTGTTACAAAGTCCATAGAAATTTGTTCCCACTTCCATATTGGAATGTCAAGAGGCTGAAGCGGCCCTGCAGGTCTTTGGTGTTCAGCTTTAACCTGCTGACAAGACATTGTGCCACGAATTGAGCAATTTCTCTTTTCATGTTGTTCCACCAATACAATTCCTTTAAATCTCTATACATCTTAGTTCCTCCTGGGTGCACTGTATATCCAGACTGATGGGCTTCTTTAAGAATTTCCTATTTGATTTCTAAATCCATAGGTACACAAATTCTATTCCGATACCTCAAAGATCCGTCCTCATGAATCCTGAATTCAGATATATCTCCTGCTTCTATCGACTTCCGAATCTTCAATAACTGCTGGTCATTACCCTGAGCTGTCTTGATCCTCTCTATGAGGGTCGGCTGAACCTGCATATAAGCCAGTTGAGTCCTTGTGCCAGGTACTCGGATTTCTAGTTCAAGTTTCCTCACATCTTCCAAAATATGTAGTTGGCTAGTAATCAAAGTAGCCATATTTCCTATTGACTTTCTGCTCAAGGCATCTGCAACAACGTTAGCTTTTCCAGGGTGTTAATTTATCGTTAGATCATAGTCCTTCAACAATTCCAGCCATCTTCTTTGTCTCAAATTCAATTCCTTCTGGGTAAATATATATTTCAAACTTTTGTGATCTGTAAACACCTCGCATTGCACGCCGTATAGATGATGTCTCCAAATCTTGAGAGCAAAAATCACAGCTGCTAACTCCAAATCATGAGTAGGATAATTTTGCTCATAAGGTTTTAATTGTCTAGAGGCATAGGCTACTACCTTACCATGCTGCATCAAAACACAGCCGAGTCTCTTCCTTGAAGCATCACTATAAATTGTGAATCCATCATCACCTGTAGGTATAGTAAGAATAGGTGCTGTAACCAATCGCCTCTTTAATTCCTGAAAGCCTCAATCACATTCTTCAGTCCATTCAAACTTAACTCCTTTTTGAGTTAAGCGAGTCAAAGGTATAGCTATAGAGGAAAATCCTTCCATAAATCGTCTGTAATAGCCTGCCATTCCTAGAAAGCTGCGAATCTCAGAAACATTAGTAGGCCTATTCCATTGTACTACAGCTTCCACTTTTGCTGGATCCACAGAAATCCCATCTCCGGATATGATATGCCCCAAAAACGATATCTCATTCAACCAAAACTCACACTTCTTTAATTTAGCATAGAGCTTCTCCCTCCTTAAGAGTTGAAGTGCGCTTCATAAATGTTCCTCATGTTCTTCTTTTCCTTTTGAATAAATTAAAATATCATCAATGAACACCACCACAAATCGATCTAGAAAAGATTTAAATATTCTGTTCATTAAGTCCATAAAAGCTGCTGGGGCATTCGTCAATCCAAAAGGCATCACCAAGAATTCATAATGTCCATAACGAGTTCTGAATGCAGTCTTGGGTACATCTTCCGCTTTGATCTTTAGCTGATGATATCCTGTGCGGAGATCAATCTTAGAGAAAACATGTGCACCTTGCAACTGGTCAAATAAATCATCTATTCGAGGCAAAGGGTACTTGTTCTTTATAGTGACTTTATTCAATTCTCTATAGTCAATGCAGAGTCTTATGCTTCCATCTTTCTTTTTCACAAAGAGCACTGGAGCTCCCCAAGGTGACGCACTAGGTCGTATAAAACCCTTGTCCAGTAAATCTTGCAACTGATCTTTCAATTCTTTTAATTCAGCTGGAGCCATTCGATAAGGAGCTTTAGAAATCGGACCTGAACCGGGTACAAGATCAATAGTGAATTCGATTTCTCTGTCCGATGGCAATCCTGATAACTCCTCGGAAAAGACGTCCGAAAATTCATTCACTATAGGAATATCCTCTATCTTTAGTTCATCTTGTTGTATATCAATTACTGAGGCCAGATAACATGTGCATCCTTTCCTTAACATTCGTCCAGCTTGCAAAGCCGAGATAATATGAGGAAAAGCAGTTCCCTAGTTCCCACAGAAACTGAATGCCGGTTCCCCCAGAATTTGGAAATTTACCCTCTTGCCATGACAGTCCACTGAGGCATGATAGGTAGCAAGCCAATTCATCCCCAGAATGACATCAAAATTCCGCATATCAAGTACAATTAGATCCACAGGTAACTCCCTATCTATTATTTCAATTTTGCATGCCTTGCATATAACATCAGTGCTCAACATACCACCTACTGGCGTCTCCACATAGAACTTAGTGGTCATAGATTCACACAATATATTATGTGTTTTGATAAAGCTTGAGGATATGAATGAATGTGTGGCACCCGGATCAAATAAGACATAAGCATAAATATCGAATACGGGAATAGTACCTATCACCACTGCATTAGAAGCTTGTGCATCCTGCTGTGTAAGTGCGAACACCCTTCCTTGAGTCTTTGGCCTCTGGCTTCCTTCCATTGCCTGCGTAGATTTAATCTCGTTTCTTTGTGGGCAATCTGCAATTTTATGACCTTTCTGTCCGCAATAAAAACAAGAACCTGTAACCCAGGGACAATTTGCAAATTCATGATTACCGCCACATCTTGAACACTTTCCATTCTCATTTTTGGGATTTCTATCTTTATTTGGCTTCTGAGCTGGATTCTTGAAATTCTTGTTTCCCCCTTTAAATTCAGCAGGTCTGTTTCTTTTCTTTTGGTTTCTTTCTCTTTCAGCAAAAGCTTCGTTGACTTCCCTTTCAATGATTAAAGCTTTATTCACCACAGCTGCATAGTAGTCAACTCATAGGGTACCACTTGCTTCCTAATTTCAGTCTTCAATCCCATCTCAAACTTGTCACTCGGTCTTGCTCATCCTCTACCAATTTCGAAACAAATTTGGCTAGTTCTGTGAATTTGGCTTCATATTCGGCCACTGTCATGCCCCTTTGCTTCAAATGGATAAATTCTTGTTCCTTCTGTGTCCTTACACTCCGAGGAAAATATTTATCATAGAATGCTTTTCGAAATTTATCCCAAGTGAGAGGTTCCCCATCATGCTCAAATTTATGCTCCAACATCTGCCACCAATTAAATGCTTCTCCCTGCAACATGTATGATGCAAACAAAAGTTTTTCATCGTCCCGGCATCTTAAGACAGCAAATGCTTTTTCCATTTCTGTAAGCCAATTGTCTGCTTCCAAAGGTTCTGTAGTCCCCTGAAAAGCTGGAGGAGCCAACCTCTTAAATTCAGCTATGCTGCTACGATGTTCACACTGTTCCCCTCGTCCTTGTTGAGGCTGTGTCTGGAGCAACTGTGCTTGTTGTTGGAGCAACTGCTGTTGCACCTGCTGTTGCATTTGCATGAGGCCCACCATGGTCTACATAACCTGGCTTAAGCCCGGTTCCTGTCCCGTTTGAGGGCTCATGACTCCCTCCTGCTGAGGGATACTCGTAGCCCGTTGGGGTGTGCTGTCAGCATGCCGGTTCGGTGTCTCATTCGTAGCACCAATAGTAGTCTTTTTCGCCCGACGTTGAGGCATCCTGACCTATATGCATCAAATCACAGCAAATTCATAAAAAGAAAGCTCACCAAATTAAAATATATATTTTTTATAAGAATAATCATCACATTCTTTACATCTAACGTCCCAATATCCCTAGTGTCTACCCACCTATACTCATATCGGGTATGATCCTTTGTCTTAGATTCTATCCAAGTCCGCTCTGATACCACTTAAGTTGTCACGCCCCCGTCCCGAGATCGCGAGCCGGGGGTCGCGCCAACCGCCGCACACCCGTAGCAAACTCTCCCCACGAGCATGCAAGGCATCTAAACCAAACACCTCAATTATGAAATTCTAGAATAATTTAATAGAATAAATGCAATCTTATTCCATTGACTAACTCAAGACATAATGACTCACAAGTCTAAATACGCAGCGGAATAATCATTTACCAACATGAAGAAACCTAGTTCTTAAAATAACAAAAGTCCACCAATCATAATAAATGTCCATAATAACAAATCAACTTAAATAACCCTAAATCTAAGATAACTTGTGCCACAAATCCTTCTAATCGCTCTCCCATTTTGAATCTCCAATAAACTAGTTCTCGAAATCTGTAACACAACAAGAGATGGTATAATGAGCTAGACAGCCCAGTAAGTAATGAACACTCTAGCTAGATAAATCAAGCAATAATATGTAAAAAATAAATAAATATGCAGTTCCAAAGTATAAGTCATATATTTCTTAAATTCAAAAGATTCTTTTCGCGGTTTCAAGATTCTTTCACATATTCAATTCATCTTGTCGATCCTAGACTATGACCACATGTTTCCTGTGGCAGGGTCATCAACACCAACTATTCTTCTTGCGGTGAGTCCTTCAGGACAGTCAATTGCCAACGTATCTGCCCCCATTGGCAGGGTCCTCAACATAGCCAGGTCGAAGTTCATTTTGTCCTCTATTTCATATTCCAGTTATATAAAAGAAAACGTACAGTGTCAAACCGAATATTGTTCATATCTTAATTTCTTTCAATTTATGAGATCTAACTCAACAGCCAGGAACTATGACCACATGTTCCCTATGGTAGGGTCATATCACCGACTATTCTTCTTGCGGTACCAATGTATTAGCCCCCATTGGCAGGGTCCTCAACATAGCCCGACTACAAGCCTGAATCTATTTCAAGTCATAATCCTTTCTTACATTATGTTTAATGTTCCAAACCAAAGGGTACAATGTCAGAGTAATTAAACACAATTCGAACCAGAAGCAAATACGTCCAATCAGAATCATACAATATTCTAAAATACACATATAATCCATGCATCAAATTCGAAATCACGAACAATTCAATTCGTAAAACATATACATAGTTTGCCGATAAATCTAGTAAAGAGGTTACATCACTTACCTTGCGAACGCGATCCACAACAAATCCAATTAATTCCGCAAATCCCTCGCAGAACCTAATATTCAAAACCATATTTTCTTTTAAAATTTATCACAATATATATATATAAAAACCTAAATTTTAACATTCTCCCAAGGCCGACCCTGCCGAAGTGTCTAGCACCCCGAGTTCGGGTTCGGATTCGGATTCATACCCGTAAACCACCCTTCTTTTTTTTTTTCTTTTCTTTTCTTTTTCTTTTCTTCTTTCTTTTTTCCTTCTTTTCTTTTTCTTCTTTCTTTTTCTTCTTTCTTCTTCCCTCTCCCGACTCCCTTCTTCTCCTTCGGTGAAACAGGGGACCCCATGACCCCCTGTCGCCGCCCCCTCTTCTCTCCTCTCGATCGAACCCAAGGCGGCCGCGGTGGCCGGCCTTGGCAGCGGCAGGAGGTGGCGAAGCAAGCCCGGCCACCCCCGGCGATTGGCGGCGGCGAACACGCCGACGGCTAGGGCAAGCCGTTTTGGACCCAAATCCGGCGATCGGCCGGCCCCAACCCCCAACACATCATGACCAAGCATCAAGCAAGGAGAAGGAGAAGTTTACCTTAGCCCCGACGAAGATCCGGCGCCTCTCTTCTCCGGCGGCAAGGAAGAAGGAGACCACCCGGTGCCATGGCTCCTCTCTCTCTCTCTCCCTCTCTCCCTCTCTCTCGGTGGCCACACGAAGAAGACCCTCCCCCCTTTGCGTGCGGCGGCTCTCCTTCGGTGGGCTCAAAGGAGAAGAAGAAGGAGAAGGAAGCCCTAAAACAGGGCTCCTCCTTCTTCTTCGGGATGGAGGATCCATCCCGTTGCCTCACGTGCGTTGCACGTGAGGTCAAGTATTGGGACTGGGCCGGTCAAGTGGACCGGGCCCAGTTCCAGGGTCTCACAGTATAAGTGCGGTATTCTGACCCACTCCGCAGGGTATAAGTGCGGTTATGTTTTTAGCCTAGCCACAGGGTATAAGTGTGGTCGTAGTTAAAGGCTGTTGAGATGAATGTAATTTGTTTCGAAACAGATTTATAATTATGTATATGGATATTTGAAAGATCCGGAATTCAATGAATTTGGGTTTGAAAAAGGAATTGACTATGTTATTATGTTGATTCATCGTAATTTGTATTTATATTTTATGTTATTATATGAATTGACTAGTTAAGGTGTTTATTACTTACTGGGCTGTCTAGCTCATTATACAATTTCTTGTTGTTTTACAGATTCCGAGAACTAACCTATCGGAGTTTTAAAATGGAAGAGCGACTAGAAGAACTGAAGCACAAGTTATCTTAGACTAGAATTTATTTACATTGATATTTTATCTTAGACTATTGTTAGACATTGTAAGGTTTTGTCATTTAAAGAACCAAGTTTTACATGCTAGTAATTTATTGTTCCGCTGCGTATTTAGAACTGTGTGACTTTATAATTTGTGTCAGTCAATGGAATAAGATTGCATTTATTTCAGCTGAATTATTTTAGTTACATTTTTGAGATTTGGTTAAGATGCCTTGCATGCTCGTGGGGAGAGTTTCCTACGGGTGTGCGGCGGTTGGCGCGGACCCTCGGCTCGCGAATCTCGGGCCGGGGGCATGACACCTATAGTACGTATTGTCTGCCATATTCGCTAGAATGTGGCTCAAGTGGAATCAGAATCCAATAGCTCGCCACATATCCTTCTTATCCTTCTTCAGCATTAAGTCAACCCTCTACTACTTCAAATCTATGCTGAAGAAGGCATGTGGATCTACATCATGGATTGTTACTGCCAGTGAAATCTCTCTAGATGACTTCTTTTTGCTACCAAAAGCCTCCAACATAAATGCAATTTGGCCACTGCCTATTTAGCCTTTGATCTTCCTTCTAATAGCTTGAATCGGTGTTGTTTTTGGAATATTTGGAAAGCGGAAGCGGTGGAGAGAGTAGTCACTTTCAAAATGCTGTTAGGAAGGCCTTCAACCTTTCCAACAGACATCTTTAAAGCATCAGGTGCAGTCCACAATGTCAACCAGATTCGAAACTAGGTTGACTCGGTGCGAACCGGCCAGTTCGCACTAAGTCTGCACCGAACCGACTGGTTCCTGCCTATTCCGACCGGTTCAGAACCTTACCGGCCAGCTCCAGTCGGTAAAGGACCAGTTCCGGCCAGCTCGATAGAGCTTCCGGCCGGCTCGATAGAGATTCCGGCCGGCTCGATAGAGATTCCGGCCAGTACGGGGCCGAAACCAAATGTATTAGACAAACCGACCCAGTTTCGCACTGGATCGGTTCGGCCCGGTTCGGCAGATCTTGATCCAAACACATTTCTATCCAAATAGTACTATACAAGTTTCATCCAGTACAAGACGTATATGATCCATTATCACTCAATCCAATAGAGAAGGCACATGGGAACGAAATTAAGATTGCCAAACCAAAGTCTTCATAATCAAGTGTTTGATAACCTTAATCTAAAGATGTGAAGCTTCATAAGCATTTTATTTCAATTATCAATTAAGCACTAACTTAAGCTTCTGAATAATTTCAGTTAATGAAATGATCAATGAGGAACCCATTTATTCTCAAAAATTAACAAATAAACATAAATTGGGAATATCTAAATATGGTCCTCTTTTTACACAAAAAAAATCGTCAACATGTGTGCAGAAAAGTTTTTTAGTATGTGAAAAGCCATCTAGAGAATAAGTTTTAAAACTATTAGAAAGAAAAGAAAAATGCATGGAGAAGAGGCCTAAACTAGAAAATGATATAAGAATCTCTAAAGAAGACCATCAGCCAGCTCCAAAGCCACTACGTATGGTCTAGAATGCTTCCTGAGGTCTATATGTTGGTGAAGCCTTCTCCATTAGGTTCAATTCAGCAGTAATGTCTCCAACAATAATCTTCAAGACCCAAGATTAGGCCCAGAAAGTGCCCCAGCTCTGAATGTTGGTAGGAAGCCTTCTCCATGAGGTTCAAGTTAGCAATATTATCTCCGAACTGTCAGTAAGGTTTAGCTGAACTTAGAAAGGTTCATTTCTTTCCTTCTCCAATGTGTTCTTGCTATCTTTGTGTTCAGATATGTCCAAACAACCTTGGACGTGTAAGTACTACCTAATACATTTATCTGAAAAAGGAATATGCAGGAGCATGGTAACTCATTGGAGTATGAAGATGAGGTAATTTTCTCTTATGATGTTGACCTTAATAATTGGAGGATCTACAGCTTTATTTTCATTTTTTTCCAATTAAGGCTTTACCTTGGCCTAACATCTTTACTACAAAAAGATCTTTATTGCAGCCATGACTGATTGACCTTGTAAATTAAAAGGTTTCGGTAATTAGTGTGTAAAACTAAAAGCAGAAAAATTTGTTTCAGGAATTAGGCCGGCCTTTTGGGGATTAACTGATAAGTGATAGACAGATAAAGGATAATGATATCTAAGTCAAAGTAATATTTGATAGATGATCCTGCTAACTTTTTCTTTTTTTTGATATTAAAGTCACATGGAAAAATGTTAAACAATCTCAAGATCATTGAAATGATTTCTTCTTGGAAAAAAGGTAGCTAGACAGAGCTAGAACAGCACAGTCAATTTTGAAATTAAAAAAAGAATAATAAGCATGTTAATGTGTTTTATTGTTAAAGCCAAGGTCCGCCGTACCAGATCTGGTATGCGTACGGGTCGCCAACCGGACCGGTACGATTCTCCGCCGCCGGGCTCCACCGCCCCCCCGGCCTCCGCCGCCCCTCCGCGACTCTCCGATGGCGGCCATAGGTCTCCTCCCTCCCTCTCTTCCCCGTGCTCTCTCTTCTTCTCTTCGTCTTCTTCGTCTCCGGCACAGAACCAACCCGTACCAGTTTTCACGGCTCCGGCATACCGGTAGCTGGACGAACCGGTTCGTACCGACCCGTCCCGACCGGTACGGGCTGGTTCGGCATACCATGGATAGAGCGGTACCCAAGTTTGATGAATAATAACATGCATTTCTGAGAAACATTATCTTAAGTATCCATCATGTTGAAAAATATTTCAAAACTAAAATAAAATAAAATGCCTTAATAGGAAGCTTATGGCGAATGTAGATATGACTTGGATGTATAGCAACTTAACAATTTAGTCAGGCCCCTGATAAGAAAAGCAAGAATGTCAACTCGGGTGAGCAATTTGTTTAAGGAGAGGAAGCTTCTATTGCTAGCCCTTTCTGGAGAGAAGCTTTATTGGGAGCCAAGGAACCCCACCTCTTTATTTTTTCCCTTTTCCTCTACCTCTTCCTTTCTCTCCCCTTATCTCCTCTCCTCTTTTCCTTCTTGCCCCTTTCTTCCACCTTTCCTAGGTAGAGGATTTCTCCAATGCCCTTGCATCACCGCGACGCTAAGTGCAAGCCTATTCAAGATGATATGGAGGGCCTAGCTTGGAGGGCCAGGAAGATGAGCCATCCAGCTATGGATCAATCCTAATATCTAGCTTTCCTGGACCGAGCCTAAATATTTGGGCTAGTTTTGTTCTCTTGCTAGTTCCTCCTCTTCTCCTTTTTTTTTCTCTTCTCTTTTGAGTTTTCTACTGCTTCTGCTCTTTTATGTTGCTCTTGTCCCATTTCATTCATCAATTGAATACAAGGTGTGTTGCCACTTTTTAGCTGAAAAAAAAAAAAGACTAAGGAGAGCTTAAACTTGACTAGGATATCCCATTGTTGAATTCTGTAAAGAAAATTTATAGTAGAGCTAAAACTTAATTGAAATTTGGAGATTTGGTGTTTAAATTTTCAAGAAGTGTAACTAGAAGAGGAACCTTGCAAGATATTGGAGTAACGGAAGATTTATTAGACCAATTGTAATATTAAAATTTGTTCTGAATATGGTTCGTATAGAACAAAGACTCTACTTTTGGGTTTTGATATATGGATTGGGAGTTTGTCAACTACTCTTATATTGTTTGTTGTAAGCGGATCACACTAAGATATAGCTCAGCCCACTATTTCAAGTTTTTCTTCCAATAGTTCTGTGTTTCTTGCCCTATTTCCCCTCCCAAGTCTCTCTCCACCTAGCTTGGTATTTGGCAATTTGAGGGACTTAGTATCTTTAACAACTATGACCTCATCAATATTAGGTAAGAAACACATCATTATATTGAATAATTGATGCCTTATTAATTTATGTTTGGCCCCTCAAATTTTGTCTCACCACTTAATTCTACGTGTCTCCTTTATCTATGTGACCTGATTCTCTTCTTATAATTTCTAGAAAGGTGCTCATCCCAAACTCTTGTACAACAGGAGGTTACTTTGTACATTACTGTTACTTCAAAAATTTCCACGGTATGAGATCAATTAACATTCATTGTATAAGATAAGGACTTCAAATCATTGCATTCACATTAAGTTATCTAAGAGATAGCTGGATCCAACACGTTTTGAAAATCAATAACAAAAATTAAGAAAAGAAGTACAATGATTTTGAATTCTCACTTTGCTGGCTATTAGGAAAATAAGGATAATGGATGTTAATCCTTTCAAACTAAATATCAATCGCATGAAACTATGTGATTCACATAATATGAGGAAAGTTTATGATTGACAACGTGAATCAAAGGAAAAGAAAAGATAAAGGTGACAAAATTCAGAGGAATGAGACTTACTTGCCGCAATTGGGCGTTGACCTCCGAAAGAAATCCTTCATCTAGTTGTCCTTCTTGTTCCCTTTTAACTAATTCCTGTAGATAACAAATATTACAAAAAGAGAACATTGAAGGCTGAAATGACTTCAGGACACAAATAAACTACTCAACAGAAAAGCCACGAGAAGAAGAAAAAACTAGAATGTCAATTTCTTTTTAGGTGATAATATCCAAATTAAGGGTATTGATTATTGACTATCTTAAGAAGTCCATATAAATTACCATAAACTTGAGAATTCAATATAGAAGATTTCTTAGAGGTTCCTTGCTAACAAGATTATCTTATGTGGGTTCAAAAAGTGCACTTGTACGAAGGAGTACATGCTTCTCCAATTAAAAGCTGATTAGGCAAAATTCATCATATGACTAATTAGTGGTACATAAGAAATGATATCCAGAGTTAAAGAGTGCAAGAGTGAGTTTCTCAAGCATATTTCCCAAAGTTCTTGCAACTAGCGACCAATTGATTGTAATACAATTCCCAATCTTATCAAATTTCGTTAATTAGATATCCATATAGCATCAATTGAATATGATTTTCTGAAAAAGATAATTTAGCTGGTTAGCCAAATGGCCAAAAACACCAGTGTTATTAGATCCAACATGCCTTTGAAACTGAGTTATAGATGTTTTAACATAAACATAAAAAAGATCCTTATTAATTTGGGGTTGAATGTACATGCATCCACATAGAAAAAATATGGATATATCGCATAAATGTGCATGCATGAATGTATTTTTTTATGTTATGCATCTATACATAGGTACAGAGTCGGCGGAACCGCCCCGAACCGGGTTCCGACCGTACTGAGCTGTCCTGGTGGCGGACCTGGACGGTTCCGACAACGGAAATGGAACCCATTGCCAGAAGAGGAGAAGAAACGAGAGGAAAAGAGAGAGCGAGTGGGGGAGGGAGGGGGAGAGACCGGCAGAGGGTGTCGCAGGCCAGCGCATGGGCAACAGGCGGAGGTCGCGGCTATTCCCCTATTTCTTCAAAATAGGAGTCCAGCCACCAAAAAATTTTATGATTTTTAAGTGAAGTCGGCAAGCTTGCCTCTACCGGCCTCCTCCACCCTCCGCCGGCCTCCTTCCCACTCTCCTCCTTCTCTCTCTCTCTTTTTCTCTCTCGTTCGCCCTCTCCCCCGCCTCCTCTACTGTGTCGGTACAGGCCCAGCACAGCATGACACGGCCCCGTATCGACCCGTGCCACCGGACAATCGGTCTAGTGCCTAGTACCAGCACTGTAGACCATGCATAGGTACATAAACATATTTAGAAGCAAGGTACGCGGTACCGACAATACCGACGTACCGGTGGGCATCGGTACCGGTACGGTGCCGAAGCAAACCGAGCCGAACCGGTACTGTACCGATGGGGCTAAAAACCAAAAAAAATTGGAGCCGGTACGGACTGGTTGGTTTGGATCGGTACCGGTTCGGTACGGGCCGGTACCGGTTCGGTATGGGTCGGTACCGGTCGGTACGGGGCGGTACGCGTCGGTACCGGTCGATACGGGCCGGTACGGTTCGGTACCGAAATATGTAGCTGTACCGTACCGGTAGGGTCCGGTACCGGTATGTACCGGCTGGTACCGGCCCGTACCGACCGGTACGGTAGACCATGTTTAGAAGTTTCCATGAGCATAACATGCGCATAAAAGAGAAAATAATGCCGAAGCTGATATGTAAGGTATTCATAATCAAGGTTCGCAAAAGGTACTGAGGATCATGTTGACCAGTAATCGGTTTGATACCGTACCAATACATACCCTACCAAATCGAGGCATAACAAAAGAAGGGGAGGGAGAGGAGAGGGGGAGAGGGAGAAGGAGATGGAGAGAGAGGGGGAGAGAGAGATTGAGACCTCCGAATCCGGCAGCAAGGATCGAGAAAGAGATGACTCACCTAGTCGAGACGTTGTCGTCATCATCGGATGTGGACGAGATGCTGTCGAGTGGCAGCATCGCAGCATCGGAGGACAAAGGCCAGAGGAGGTGGCGAGAGAGGGGAACAAAGGGGAAGCGGGGGCTTTGCAAGCGCTTCGAGCCATCCGACGGCTACACATTCGGGTGGGGACCACGAACGATAAAGAGGAATCACCTAGCCAGGACATTGTCGTTGTCATCGAACATGGACGGGATGCTTTCGGAAGGCATTGCCGGAGGATAAAGGTCGAAGGAGGAGACAAGAGAGGGAGAGAGAGGGGAGGTAAGGGCTTCGAGGGCATGAGGAGAGACAGAGAGGACTTTAAAAGAGGGATTTATAGCATCTCAATTCTATCAGCCAATCCATGCTGATAACCAATAGGTCTGATTCAATATAGGACGAACCAACCAGTTCGACAAGGTTCGGCGAGCCTTGATTAAGACTAACACACCAAAGGAAGATGCGTAGAGGATAACTAGGTTACACAGGATAACTAGGTTACACAAATAGGTGGAATTAAACAAAATATACATTGCAAATTTATTGTGCATGTTCAACATTCTTAAGCCTCTTAGATTAATAAGTACTGCTCACTTGATTGAGGTAAATGAATGTGTTAGTGACATGGTATGCTGAACCGGCCCGTACCAGCCGGTTCAGCCGGTATCGAACCGGTCCGGACACTGACCGGTCCGGTTCCAGCGTGCAAAATGGTTCTGGCCCCAAAGAACCCGGAATCGAGCGGTACAAGCCCGGTACCAGTGCGAACCGGACCTATTCGCAACAGTACGAGCTCGGTCCGGTGCGAACCAGACCGATTCGCACCGGTACCCGTGCGCGGGGCAGCCTACCGCCCGCGCACTCTCTGGCATTTAATGCGGCGGGTGCGCGCTACGCACTTCGCGGAATTTTTTCTCCGAGCGCACTATCGGTTCAATACCGGTTCAAACCGATCTAAACCAAAATCGTACCGATCTGATAGGCGACCGGTACCGGTACAACCTACCTTGGTTAGTGATAAATTTTGATGTTGCAAGATCTTCGGTCAAAATTCAATTAGAACTTTTCAAGGATATCCATCTAGTCTCAAGTAGACTATGCATGCCAAACATAAAATATATGCTTTTCAACATGCAGTTAATTTTATTTTAATATGATCCATTCTAGGAAAATACAGATTTTGCATATTAATGTATCATATATAGCAATATCCAAACCACGGATAGTATTTTTATGGCAAACAACCATGTTATGGATGCTGCCTATCTAGGAAAACTAGTAACCATGGTTTTAAAACCTATGGGATGGGAGTGTCCCAGTTTCTCCATAGAACGGGACGCCCCACTATCCCACCCCATCCTGGCGGCGATCCTGGTCATGCATCCCAGTAGATATCCTCCATCTCTCTCTCCTTCTTCTTTTCTTTCTTTCTTTCTTTTTCTTCTTTCTTTCCTCCTTTCTTTTTTTCTACCTTCCTTTCCTTTCCTTTTTCTTTCTTTTCTTATCCTTTCCTTTATTTTTTTTTCCTTTTTCTTCTTTTTTCTGCTTCCTTCTTTCCTTCATTTCTTTTTTTTCTCCCTTCCTTTATTTATTTTCTTTTCTTCTTCTTCGTTCCTTCCACTTTTTCCTATTCTTCATCTTTTCTTCATTTCTTTCTTTCCTCTTTCTTCTTTTCTCCCCTCATGGATGGGTTTCGAAGTCCCGACATATTTCGGTCCCCTTTTTTCACAGGAATGGGACAGGATTGCTGGGATGCCCCTTGTATTGCTAGGACATAAAACCTTGCTAGTAACTATGTGGTTGCAAAACCACCTAGGAAACTATTGACTCAATAGGTCAACCACATCATTACATTGGTGGCCACCATTGACTATATAATACACTTCCAAGGATAAAAAGGGGTCGTTTGGTTGGCAAGTTTTACTGAAACAAGTTTATATAACATTCAAAACGAATGTTTTACAAAAATGATTGTGTGTTTTTTCTCACAAAATCCGTTTTGCCATAACTGGTAAGTCATAAAACTTTAAAATGTGTTTTATGAAAAACAGTTTCCCCTCTATTTTTCGTAAAATATGTTTTACAGAAATCGTATTTTGTAGTTACCTATTTTATAAAAAATTGATAAACAACAAAAAAACCCCTAAAAGTATTATGTAGGACCACTGTACACATATTGAGCCGCAATACATGCTAGATGATTGATGCATTTCATGCTTTTAAATAACCCCGTTCTCCTAATAACAATATTCCAATTCCTTCCCCAATTGATGGAATATATTTGATGCACCAATGGGCCGCAAGTTCTCAACATCAAGCCCCGATTTAGTTTAGTCTATTAATTTGTTGCATTTTCTCTTTCATTTCTGCTTACTTTTTTTAGTTTTAATAGGTCATAATGACTAGAGGATGAGCCTTAGTGCAACGAAAAGGTTGCTCCATTGTGACCTTGGTTCGAAACACGGAAACAAGCACTCCACATGGAAGGGTAAGGTTGTGTACATCTGATTCTCTCCAAACCCTATAATGGTGGGCGCCTCATGCACTAGGCAGCCCTTCTTACTGGGTCTCAATGAGTCTAAAGCTGAGATTTAGAACATCATAGAGCTGTTTGAATGGTAGATGAGCTAAAGTTAACATGCCACATCAGCTCCCCATTGAGTATTGATGTTACAGTTACTGCAGCACGAAATGTACCATGAATAGTAAGTGGATTTGTTGGAGGCATAGTATGCCGTACCAGCCCGAATCGAGTGATATGGAATGTACCGTACCATACCGGTTCGGTACCGGTATCTGGTATGGGTAGTATACCAACACTCGGTATACCAAAAAAATTTCGTACCGTACCATATCGATACTGTGCTAGTATGGCACCGGTACAGGGCCCGGTACCAAGACAATGACTTTGGTTGGACAGTTATTTAGGAAACTGGAAAAATATATTTTATGGTTTCTATAGAGGGGTTTATGAAATGTATTTTCGCAATTTTTGGAGTTCTAAAAAAAAGAAAAGGATTTTCTTCTCTCGAGAGATTTGTTAATCTTTTTCTTCTTTCCCCTCACTCCTTCATATTTCTCCTCCATATTCTCTATTTTCTTCACTTTTTACTTATTTATTTTTCTCTGATTGACTGCTGGTTCGTTCATTAGCTTGCTTTCTAGATAGCACTAAAAATTCTCTTGAAACCCTACTTTAAGTAAAACCTTCTAAACTCTAAAGGGTCTCTGGACCATATACCATGCAGTCCTAACCTTAGGGCTACATCAGTCTTCCAAAGTGAAATAAGAGCCCTTCCTATTGCATATAGCCGTGTACTCTTCATATGAGTGTATATCTGTAAATCTAAAAATTACTTAAAACATAAATAATGATTCTAACAGAGAAGTAACATAATGGTAAGCCTATAAGTATGAGGTCCCAATTATTTCATATTTTATGAAAGAAAAATAAACTAGAAACATTATTAGTCCAAGTGCAATATGGTGAACGCAATACTATAGATATTGCTCTGATGAATGTGTAATGCCTATGGTTTTTCCATGAGTAAATAGATGATGCATAGATGCATTAAATGAACTAATGAGGAAAAGTCCTCTGTTCAATTCATGAAACATAAATAATGTCAAGTGAGACTCCAGAAGTTCAAACATTGAGGTTTGAACTAGAAGAAAGTCTTCCTTTAAGTATCTGTCTATTGACCAACTAGATTCCAGTTTGTGATTTACATTCTCCATCAAAATAAGAGACTTAGGATCTTTTGGAGGCCATGAAATCTCTTCAACTTCATCCATCACAGGATTTAAGATTCCCTTAAGAACATCGGTTGCAGATTCTATCTTCTCCTGCATTAAAAGAAATAAAAAAGTGACCATTAATTTTCTTCAAAGGAGAAGAAATGATTATTTAAAAATTGAAAGCATCTAAGAATTGTAATAACAGCAAATAGTTCTCTAGCTTTTACAAGTATTATTAATCTGTTAGTTTCCAGTTGAGACAAAATAAGCTACAAAATCAACCATTATGAGAATATGTTTTAGCATACATAGGAGACTTTTCAGAGCTCAGTACTTAAATGTGCTTAAAAACATAATTAATAACATAGTAAAACCATCAACAAGCTTTCTAGGTTCATGGCAGGCCCCTTCTTGTCGCACGTCATCTTGGCTTGGTTGCGGCACCAATTAAATGATTGACAACAAGTTAGGAGGCAATTATGTCATGTTTTCAAACTACATTGTTACTGGTCTACAAATCTGATGTCATCCATGGGACAAGGCCTCTTAAGTATGGTTGTCGGAGAGTTTTCAAGAAGACTTGGAGAAACTGTCAGTTTCAAAAGTGATAAAAGCTATATAGCAAGGGCTTCTCTTTATTTTATTACTACTTTCCTAGAGGCAGTAAAGAATATTTCTCACAGGTGGACACAAATATTTAAAAAATGCAAGTTGGTGCACTATGATATTATTGAAAAAGCCATATAAGTCATGTAGAAATAAAAGTAACAGGTTGAAGAAACAGAAAAGCAAATAGATTGGAGCATGGTCTGCTGAATTGGGCCAAACCACCTAGTTAACCCTATACTGAACCGAACCGGCACAGTTTGGCGCTTTTTTTTGGAAATAGCTTGAACCGTTCCATGGTTCACACCGGTCCGAACCAGTTCCGTATCTCAAAAGGCTTGAAAATGAAAATGGTCTACTGAACCAAGGTGAACCGCCCAGCTCACCCCATACCGAACCAGTACCATACCGAACCAGTAGCCGACCAGCATGGGTTCTGGTACCGGTTCGGCTAACCTTGATTGGAGTATACATACAAAGAGAAGCTTAAATTAAGTCCTTGTTTCTTTAAAAAATAGAGAAAGCAAAAGAATTAAGTCAAACAACGGACATTCATATTGATAAATAAGCATATGTCCAAGAAGCTAGGAAGTGGCCAGTGCATCCTTTATAGGAAATAGTGGATAACTGTTTGCATGACCATATAAAGTGTACAAAATATTCACTTTAATACGCCATTTTTCTATGGATGGCAATAGCTCGATACATGCATGTCAAATTCAAACACTTTTTCTTCAACCGACACAGCATCAAATCCTTCACGAGCCTCTGTGAGAGCTTTAGGAGCATTTGCAAGAAAATGGCTCCCCTTTCTACTGCAGAACTAAATCATCAAATCTGCCAAAGCATTAATTGAATTCAGCCACTTCCTGTTAGCCGCTGCCCATAATTTCAAAAATTTCAACTAGAACATAGGGCTATTAATCAAGTATGGGAATAGTTGTTCCCTATTAAGTCATGGTATGCTGTACCATACCGAACCGGACGATACCGAGCGTACCGTACTATACTGGTTTGGTACCGGTACCGATACCGATGGCATACCGACACTCGGTACGTTAGGCGTACCGCATACTGTACCTTACCGACACTATGCTAGTATGGCACCGGTACGAGGTCTAGTACCAGAACGGCGAACTTGCTATTAACTATAATTGGAAGATTGTTGAAACAGAAGGTAATAAATAAATCTTCCAATAATTGCAATGTTGGTTGCAGACAAACTAGATTTCTTAGAAATTAGGCTGATATTTCTGCTGAGATAGGTCTAGCCTCATTTAACAACCCACAAAAGCTGGCACAGTTTTCTAAACAATTAAATATTCTGATTTTCCTAGCTGGCTGGCAGTTTCAATTTAGATTTTCCAGCTGCTTAAATAATCATCTAAGACAATCTTCCCTTTAAGCCTTAAGTTGTTTTCTGACCTATTTTGTATTTTAGTTTGGTCTACGGCAGCTTGGAAATCAATGACCTCTTGGTTTTGAGTTATCTGCTACAGTACAATTCCTAACAATATTGTTCTGTTCATCCTGTTCCACAACTATCAATGTTCTTAGACCTCTATAGTGTCACTTTATGCAGGCTTCTTGCTCCTATACCAGTTTCTGATCATTAATTATAATATATTGTCATCTGATTTTAAGTTTGTTCTGGTAAATATATTTACTGATCATGCACCTATTTCAGTCTTTGTTGATCTACATGCTTCAGTGAATTCACTCTCAGCTCCACAACGAGTCTAGTTTGCATGTAATTTTTGCTAACTGCTTTCTTTTCTACAGATAAACATGAGACTTAGAATTCATACAACAATAAAGTTAATAAAGATGATTATGAAAAAAAAAATCACTACCGTGAAACCATAATGGCTTATCTTTATAGACAGGGCAACGTATGTTGAACCGGTACCGGTAGGCATACCGGTCGCCTACTAGACCGGTTCGGACTGGTACCGACCGGTTTGCATAACACAGCGCGCGCGGGCGCGCTTCCCACAGCGTGCCGCAAACTGGAAAAAAAGCACCGAAAACACACCGGTTCCTAGCTATACCGGAGGTTCCATCTAGTACGCATCTAATACCAGCCGGTTATGGCTCGGTACCGCTGGGTTCCAGTCCTTATGGGGCCTAGAACCATTTTTTAATGTCAAAATGGACCGGTCAGAGACCAGACCGGTTCGGTACGGGCTGAACCGGCCGATACGGACCGGTTCAACATTCCTTGAGACAAGGTATCAAGCTCCCATCTGAACTTCAAGTTATCACGCAACCTACCATTGTGAAGTGATAATACAACTTATTGATAAAGATATCCCTAGAATTTTCAATTGAATTTCCTTACATTGGTTTTATGAACCAGGCGGTCAACTATGCTCATTAGAGTAACGGCCAATTCTTCATAGTCCTTCTGTACAGCAGAAACTGAAATTCTATGTTAGAAAACAACTAAGGTTAAACAAGGTAAAGAAAATGATAATAAAGTTATAAGTTCATAAATCTTAGAAAAAACAAATTAACCAAGTAAAAACCATGCTTTATCATCATCTGATTTGCATGTGTCAGTTCTAGCAGCAAGCCGGATCCAGAAATTCTCATTGAATGCCAAAACATTTTCAACAACAAGCTTTTCAAGCTGTTTAAAGAAAAACCAAAAGAATCAATTAGTAGTCTAGACTTGATAAAGTTGGCACTAGTATTTCTCTATGGTACATAAGAGTGAAACTTCTGTTCTAGCTTATATTTAACCAATGAAGGAAACAAAAGAAGATAAAAGCAATTAAATAGACCCAAGAGCTCATATATTATGCTGTCAAGGACTCCTTCATGTGTGTGCATAGAAGATATAAAGCATGGTTCACCAAATAGTTTGTCAAAATAATTTAAATCTTGTGATACCAAAATAAGAGAATATTGAACTAATTAGAAATGTTGTAAGTGCTAACAAGAGAAATGATAACACAATCCACTCAGATAATGCAAATTCCAAGGGATCTGTTAACCAGAAAGATTAGGAGTGGCCTATTCAGTCTGGCATCCCATATTCAACAACTCAAAGAAAAGAATAGATCAAACTGCTGTTATGATCCAGCAATTCTTATCTTCTACTTTAAGAAAAAATAGGCATTTAAGGAACATCATGGAATCTTCCCAGGAAAGGAGTTTTTGGTTATAGCCTATCATTGAGGACAAATTTGACTAGTGTTGTCAGGTTAGCAAGTAAATAGTAGCATCCAACTAAAACTGATTCTCAAGTTTGCTAACCTGAAGACTAAAACTTTATAAAAATTATTTATCTTACTTCTCCAGAACTCGAATCTCTCAGCATATCAATTAGCCGGTCTACTTCCACAGTCGTCTTGAAAGATTTCTCAGCATCTTGATCAACTGCATAGATTAAAGTCCTCCTGTTCAATAAATCCAAAAATATCATGTTACTGTCAATAGCTCCAACCATCTCAAATCAAGCTAGATAAATTCTGACTGAAACATGGCAGAAATGGTTCGAATCATTATCACATATGCATTGAGTCATTTACGTTTTCATAATTTCCAAGACAATAAGAAGTTATTAGCTTACGTTCTGTAACAGTGACATATTCCAGATTTAAAATAGAACTGTAGTCCAGCTAAGTTTTAAATTTATGATCATACCATCATATGCCTTTTCATTTTGTAGAAATTTTTTTTCTGAAATTATGATCAAGGAACTGGCCAAGTTAATTTTGCCAATCAAACTTAGCAAGAAGCAAAAAAAGCAAGCAAAGTACATGCTAGAGAGATTCATCAATCAGCTGCCCATATTGGAGAGAAACGAAAGGAAGCTACATGACATTCAAAAACAAACACGAACTCAAGAACAGATCTTCCCTGGTCATTTCTCTATATTAACATGGATTTATCAATTCATATTAAAAATCACGCTAAATTTTTAATACTTCTAAGCAAGGTGCCAGCTATACTTGCCCGTACTGACTAGTCAATCCCAGTCGGCACCGTACCAGTAGGTACCTACAATCTGTACCAACTATACCAGTTGCGTAAAGGTTGCCTTTATTCTTAATGATTTTCACAATCTTAGTCCATCCCATCCTTATTGGTACCATAGAAGTTCCGGGAGAAAACCAATATGGGTCTTGGTACCAATATACAAAACCCTTCTAGTTTCTTAGACCTTCTATGCTATTGAACACATCACGTGAATTTCAGAACTTGCTTAGACTTGTTAGTCATGCAATGTTCACCAAACCTTGTGTCTAATATTTCAGCATAACATGTATATAGCTGACTGTTTCCTGAAAGCCAAAATCTAATGATTAAAGGATTGTAGGCATGCCATATCAATCAGGTCAATCAAAGGTATATCATCAATCAATTGAGATATGTTCTGTGCATTTGGGGAAAGGACTTAAAACTTCCAGTGAAGTTAATGAAAAAAGAAAAGACAGAAAAAATGTAATAACTCTTAGACAATGAGATAAACAGAGGAATTGAATATAAAGAAAATACTCTTTTGGGTACCAATAATGGTATGCTGAACCAGCCCGTACCGGCTGGTTCAGCCCGTACCGGACCAACCCGGTCCCTGACCGGTCCGGTTCAAGCGTGGGCCAGAACCGAGCAGTACAAGCCCGGTACCGGTGCGAACCAGACCGGTTCGCACCAGTACCCGCCCTCGGGGCAGCGCTATTGTCAATTTTCTCCATCCACATTGGATAAATGGATAAGGGTCATGGACAAAGAATCCAAGGGATGCTCATCATCGTCAATCTTCTACATCCACATTGGATAAATGGATAAGGGTCATGGATGAAGAATCCAGGGGATGCTCATTATTGCAGTATGGTAGTCATAGTGAGTTAGAAGTCCGAAAGGGAGATATTGTTCTTTTTCCACCCTTTTTTGCCCACTTTTGGAACTACTAGAGAATCATTCAAGTTGCTTGGAACCGCGTAATGTCGTATCATCCTCTAACTTCTTGGTTGCAATAACTCCCTTAATCAAGGTTAGCCAAACTAGTATTGGGACTCGTGTCAGTCGGCTGCCGATTCAGTACGATACCATTTCGATATGGGGTGAACTGGGCGGTTCACCCCCAGTTCAACAAACCAATTTCAAGCCTTTAAAGAGGAGGGGACCGAACCGGTTCGCACCGGTTCCCCTCCGAACCGCTCGGTTCAAAGCGGTTCATAATGTGTTCCGAAAAACAGAGCCGAACCGACCCAATTCCACACCGGTACAGTTTGATACGGGGTGAACCGGACGATTCGGCCTGGTTCGGCATATATTTCCCTTGATCAATAATGATTAGGATCAAGTAATCCTTAACTGATATCATTTTGCCCCATCATAAGACTTGTGGCCCTAATCTACTTTCAAGGTAAACACTGGCCATAACAAAAATAACTGAGTAGAGCTGCCAAAACTCGCACATATTGTATCTAATGATACATATCTATCAGTTATTACCATGTAAATTGAGAGTTCTATAGTGTCTTAAGTAGATCACACCCTACAATTCCATGTTCCACTAGACTACCTCCTTTTATCTCCCTCCTGAAGTGTTTGACTATGAGCATTTTGTTAAACATCTAGTCTTGGAATGTGGCAACTGCAGTATACATAACTTGGGTACTCTCATAGTGACAAAGGGTATGAGTCTTACAATACTCAAAACTCCTAATATGCTTCATCTCGCATCCTCGAGGGTTCAAGTGCTACAATCTTCAGCTCCCAAAACTTTTGAATGTTCATGTAAGATTATCTGAATTGCTCTAATGTACTGTTATCTAGGCAGACAAGTATAAGGAAATACTAAGTTATTCATGAGCAAGCCAAACATGTCCTGCTACCATTTCCTATTATTTCTTCCCGTCATATTCCTATAGCAAGTGAAAGAGTTTTATGGGTACATCAAGGTCATATTGAAATCTTGAAATAATAGCTCTTTCATCAACCCACTTCTCAACCAAATTTAAGCAAGAAAATCCTAAAGATCTTAACATTCCTATTTTTTAAATGGTGAGTAACATAACCATGAGACTAGCCCCAACTATCTAGGGTTTGGTTCATGAATCCTCATTCACCAAACATTCCTATTATTCAATTTAAATGAATATTTTTCAAGAAACCAACGTTCGCAATATTGGCACGTATCATCACGTACCGAGCATGCCGTACGCTATGATATCGAATAGATGCTTGGTATGAGGGGCATATCGAGTGTCGGTATGCTAAACCTATGCCTTTATTGTGCATACCAACATTGTACCATTACGGGGTCCAATATCGAGAATGCGAATGTTGGAAAAAACAAGTGAAAGTAAATTCACTTACACTTGCATCATGTTTATCTTCTACATATCATTAAATTACTTTTTGATATTGTTAGTGTTATCAACGAAGCTTTCCCTATAATGGCTAGTGGAAAGCTATGCTAGAAAGCTCAAAAGCTTTTCAACAAAATGACACATGAGAAAGTAAATATGCCCTTGAAGAAAAAAGCATGTTATAGAGTGCAAACCAAGAAAGGTTAAACCATGCCGAACCAGTGGGTTTGAGGTATACCAAATTGGACGAGCTAGGGACTGGCACGGTTCATCCATTTGATTCGAGATGGGGCCTAGTTTCACTTAAATCCCCCACCCTGGCTTGCTTAAATATCGTATTCTCTCGATGGTTCGCCCCCGACCCTCAACCCCTGCTTGTTTGATTCCCATGCCCCTTGCTCGAGTGATGTTCAAGAGGCTCCCAAGTCCCACCTCACTGGTCACCAACACCACCCCCCCTACCCCCATTCACTTTGATGGTCGGAGTGCATCCCCCCACCGGTAAGTCCCTCCTCGCTCTCCCTCTCCCTCTCCCTCCCTCCTTCCCTCTCTCTCTCTCTCGTGGTTGGGTTAGAGTTAAGGTTTCCCTCGCTCTCCCCTCTCTCCCTTCCTCTCTCTCCCCCCCTCTCCTTTTCGCCCTCTCCATCTCCCCCTCCCTCTTCGGCTCTTTCTATGTTGTCCAAAACAGACTTGAACAGCACAGTACTGGTACCATACTGTACCGTCGGGCAACCAGTACCAACACAGCCGACTTTGGTGCAGACAGATATAAATTTTCATGCATCAATTTAGTGGTATGCAGCATTTGTTAGAGAACATGAAAAAAATGTAGTAGAGTATATAAGAACTAATAGTCAAGTAAAGGCTTATTTTCCTCTAGGTGATTCAATTGTTGTTGTGAAACCTGAGTTGTGGCCCGAGCCCAAGTCCACAGGGCCCACCCTAAGGCAGTGCCCTATTGATAACTCAGACAGAGAACAGGGTGGGAGAGGGGAGAGGGGTGGAGAAAATCCCCTATTCTCCTCCTTCCATGTCGAGCTTCCACTACCGCTCACCCTCCCTTCTTCTCTTCTTCTTTCAACCCTCCACCCTCCGTTTTCGCTGCACCACCGGCTCGGACACCTTCTGGCACCCCCTTACCGATCCACCGCCACCTCCTCCTTCGCCATCTCCCTCTCGCGCTCTCTCTCACACACACACCTTTCTCTCACCCTTCCCCATCCCTCACATGCCTACACTCTCTCTCTTCCATGCTCTCCCTCTCTTCTTCCTCTTCTTCTTCCTCTTCTTCTTCTTCTCTTCCTCTCCCTTCCGGATTCTCCCTCTTTTATCAAAGCCAAAAAGAAAAGAAAAGAAAGAAGAAAGAGAAACGAGAAGGAAAGGATTCCTCATCTCCCTCTCCCTCTCTTTCTCTATCTCTCTCTCTCTTTCCACCGAGATGTTGGGGTGTGTGTGGGTGTGTTAGAGGGTAAAAGGGATTTTCTCTCTTGGTCCCTCTCTTTCTCTCTCTTTGAGCTAGCCCTAGAGGAGTCTTATTGTGCCAACTCTCACCTGCCACCCTATAACAGGATACAGGAAAAGGTTAGTAGCCCAAATCCTCTATTATGAAGATAATTAGTGTAGAAACTAAGATTTTAGAATTTTTGAAAATTTTTGAAAAAATTCTGAAATTTTTTGAGATTTTTAGAAACTAATTCTAAAATATTATCATGCCACTAATTTGATACATGAATGTGATTTTAGATTACTAGGTCCAGACGAACCTCAAAGAGGTGCTTAGATTGTCGGGTGGTTGACATCTTCTAGATAAGAAACATCTCCACTTTATATTAATTAATCATTAATAATTAAAAATTACCTTGTCTTTAAAAGGTACAAATTCTTATGGTAAATTCAAATTTAATTGTGTATGAAATCTCAATAAATATGGTTAATTAATTAGTGATTGCAAATCTGCTATTAAATTGTATGATGATACCTATTATGATTGGATCAGGCATGTAAAATCATGAACGTTGCATATTTGATGGTACGCTTCAAGCCAATTTCATAAAAAGAAAAAAAAAATTAACTTATGTATCCTTGACTCTGAGCATGATAACGTGTGGAATTGGACTTGATTATCTGCCCTACCATGGGGGTAAGCGTGGCGACCCCACCATGGGGGTAAATATGCGTGACTCTGCCACAGGAGATATATGTTGTGACCCCGCCATGGGGGTAAGCATGTCGTGACCTAAGTTGCAAGGGTTAAGTGCAGCTACGTGATCATTAATCTAATTGAGAACCCAGACCATCGAGGTTAAATGTGGCGACCCCACCACGGGAGTAAGCGTGGCATGACCTATGTTGCAGGTGCTAAATATGGCTGTAGTCATTGACTATAGAGCAGAAATTGTAAATTGGGTACCTAGGTATAAGCATGTCTATAGATTGATGTATCAATATATGAATACGCGCATAGTACAATCTTGAGACTTGGATAATTTTACTCCGATTTCAGCGATCCATTCATTCCATGTATAATATTGAAAAGATGAAATATACCATGTTAGTATGTGAATATTGTCAAAATTGATTGTCATCAAGTGATCTATACAGATGTATCATGTTTATATGATTTAATTAAGTTGAATTGTATAAATTAGTTTGATTTAATCCTTTAAAATAGATTTGTTACTTACTGAGCCGTGAAGCTCATAGTCTTCACATACATTTTTCAGATCCTAGGATCAAATTTTGGGGTAGCAAGTATCAGCATTTTGGGGCATGTATATAGAGACAAGGCCGACTTGTAGCTAGTAGATATAGTTCCTTGAATCAGTCTGTATATTAATGTGTTGTATGTAGATTATGTATCAATGGGATAATACTAAAAGTTTGAGATATAAGTATAATAGTTAGTTATTTCTAATAAACACCAATATATAGTATGGAATATATTATTTTCCTAATTATATTGGATTGATTGACAGGTAGAATGCCTTACATGCTTATCGGGTTATTCCCTGTGAGTATGCGGCGGTTGTTCACGCCCTCGAATTGTAATTATGGGGTCGGAGGCGTGACAGAGTGGTATCAGAGTAGTTAGGTTTAATTTATAGAAATTTATTTAGGTCCTAGGAGATGACCTACGTAGAGTGTAGGAGGGGTAGTCCCTAGATGCTAGAATATAAGTCCTATCTATTATATTATAAGTGGTTAATAACTTTAAATATTAGCTTATTAGAATCATTATAAAGAACTTTTAGTTGTTGGTTCAGTGTTGATTACAGATGGCACCCAGTCGTGTTAAGAAGGTTACCCACATTGTTGATGACTCTCATATGGAGGAACTTCAAATCAACGGGCTGACAGCATAGGTCAGCAAGATGGTGCTGTGACCTCTACCGAAAATATCCAAACTGATCAAAAACAACAACCTACAATGCTCCAGTTTATGGATATCATAGTTGGAATAATGCAACAGTAGTTGCAATTTCAACAGCAGATGCAACAACAATTTTTGCAGCAGCAACAGCAACTGTTCCAACAAAAGGATTCACAATTTGCTTGTGTTGAGGCCCATCTTGTGAGGTGGGGAGGTATTTCGGACTTTAAGAAGGAGGCTCCACCAGCTGGTCGAGGTACTATTGAACCCTTAGAGATGGAGAAAGCCTTGGCGATAATAAAATGCTCGAAAGAAGATAAAATAGCCTATGCCTTGCAAGAAGAAGCCTCTTATTGGTGAAGGATGGTAAAAACTAAACATGCCTCTAAGATGGAGCTCTTCACTTGGGAGAAATTTTGTAAAAAATTTTACGAAAGATATTTTCTTGCTAGTGTTAGAGATCAGATTGAATAAGAATTCATCGCTCTGAAATAGAAGAATATGACTGTAGCTCAATATGAAGCTAAATTTAATGAACTTGCTAAGTTTGCCTCTATGCTGGTAGAGGATGAGCAGACTGGAGCATGCAAGTTCCAAATGGGCTTAAGAGTGAAGTTAGGAAAGGCGTGGCACCTCTCCAATTGACTACCTATGGAGAAGTTGTAAATACAGCTTTGATAATAGAAAGAGAAAATGAGTAAAAACAGAGAAAGGGAAGGTCAGAGAAGGAGGTTTAGGCCAGCAATGAGATAGAGAAGGCAAAGTTCAACCTGGCATTCAAAGAAATCAATCAAGTAGGAGATCGTTAGATAACCGCAGGGGAGTTTAGGTCGTTGTTCCAAGTGTGGAACGAATCATTTACATAGGAATTGTCCATTGATCACCGGCAAGGAATGCGGAACCATCCCGAATCGGACGGTTCCGCCCGTTCCGAGCCGTACCGGTGGCTTACTAGTACAGTTCCAGCTTTGAAAATAGTTCGCTGCCAGAACTAGAGAAGAAGAGAAAGAGAGAGCGAGCGGAGAGGGAGGGAGGAGAGGCTACGGACGTCTGCAGAGGGCCGCAGGGAGCTAGCGGAGGCCGAGGCCGCGGCCGCGTCCTCGTTTCTTTCGAAATTAAAAAATTTCGAGAGTTTTAAGTGAAGTCGGCAAGCGATTTGCGGACTTCACTTAAAAATCTTCAAATTTTTTTCCGCACCTGCGTCTTCTGTTTCAAAAGAAATAGGGGATGCGGCCGCACCCTCGGCCTTCGCCGCGCCCTCATGGCCTCCGTGCCCTCCTGCGGCCTCCGCCGGCCCCCCGCGACCCTCTGCAGGCGTCCGCGGCCTCTCCTTCTCCCTCCCTGCCCCGCTCGCTCTCTCTTTCTTCTCTTCGTCTCTGACTCTGACTGGTTTTCTCTCTCGATATGGGCCCAGCATGGCCTGTACCGACTCGTGCCGCCGGACAACCGGTACGGTCTGGGTACCGGCACAATAGACCTTGATCACCGGGGCTTACTTTAGATGTGGACAAAAGGGTTATAAAGTAGCAGCTTGTCCAATAACAGTTGAGAGCTAGACTGCTTCGGCACCTTCTATATTCCGATCAGCGCAAGTACAAGTGAGCAAAACCCCTTCTACTGGACAGAGTAGAGTAGAAAGCCAAAGACCTTGGACTCAGGGACGAGTGTATGCCATTTACCCAACAAGATGCTCAAGCCTCTAATACAGTGGTGGCAGGTACCATACCAGTACTCAATACTTATGCATATGCTTTGTTTGATCCTGGTGTCACTCATTCTTTCGTATCCACTACATTTGTTGAAAACATGATATGTTGTGTGATCCTTTAGAAACTGCATTATATGTTAAAATCCCAGTTGAAGATGTATTAGTCACTAATTATGTTTGCAAGTTCTGTGTTGTTAGAGTAGGAGATAAAGAGCTAGTGGCAGATATGATAGTGTTAGAAATGAGGGACTTTGATATTATATGGGAATGGATTAGCTAGTTGCCTACCATGCCTCAGTTGACTACCATAAGAAGATTGTTAACTTCCACATTCCGGACCAGCTGGAGTTAGTTTTGTGAGAAGTACAGGAACTGCCCTTCCACTAATAGTATCAGCCTTACAAGCCAGAAGAATGTTAAAGAAGGATTGTAAAGGGTATCCAGCTAATGTGAGGGATATGCAACAGGATGCACAAAAATCAGAAAATATCCCTAAGGCTCGTTTGGTTCGCGGGAAAAGAGGGGGGAAAAGTGTGGTCAACGAGAAAGTAATGAGATACCTCTTGTTTGGTTGGAGTTTTCAAAGGCGAGAGATAGAAAAGTTGTATTCCCATAGGAATATGATTCCCACATGAGAAACATGGAAAAGTTACTTTCCCATGAGGCAGAAATCACTCCATTTTTATTTTTTCCCAAAAAGACCCTTCAGCATTAAAGAAGCATTAAAGAGGCATTAAAGACCTAATTTTTATTAAGGATAAAATAGAAATTATACATAACTTTCCCAAGAAAGTGGATGGTCAACCAAACATAAACACTTTGGAAATTTGTCACTTTCCCATGGTCAACCAAACATGCCAAAAGTACTTTCCTAGGCATCCTCTTCCTAGGAATCTGCTTCCCAGGAATCATATTCCTAGGAGGAAAAATGCTTCCCGCGAACCAAACGAGCCCCTATTGTACGTGAGTTCCCTAATGTTTTTTTTCCAAGGGACTTGTTAGGATTACCACCAGATAGGGAGATTGCATTCTCCATTAACTTAGTACCAAGTACAGGGCTAATCTTTAAAGCACCGTACCGAAAGGCTCCTGCAAAGTTGAAGGTTTTATTAGACAAGGTTTTATTAGACCCTATGATGGTACACTTAAAGCTAGTTTCATAAAAGAAAAGAAATGTTTAAAATTATGTATAGATATCTATGCATCACTTGATTCTGAGCATGACTACATGTGGAATCGGACTTGAATATGTGCCCCGCCATGGGGATAAATATGGGGACCCCACCATGGGGGTAAACATGGTGTGACCCTACCACAAAGGATATATGTGGTGACCCTGCCACAAGGGTAAGCGAGGCTTGAACCTTAGCCGTAGGGGCTAAGTGCAACATCGTGATCACTCTTCTGATTGAGAACCCAGACCACAGGGGTTAAATATAATGACCCCGCCATGGGGTAAACATGACATGACCTATGCTGTGGGGGCTAAATGCAGCCATAGTCATTGACTGTATTGTAGAAAATGTAAATTGGGTACCCAGGCATAAACATGTGTATAGATTGATTATCAGTATATGAATACGCGCATAGTATAATCTTGAGACTTGAATAATTTTACTCTAATTTTAGTGATCCATTCATTCTATGTATAATATTGAAAAGATGAAATGTATCATGTTAGTATGTAAATATTATCAAAACTGATGGTCAGAAAGTTACCTGTATAGATGTATCATGTTTACATGATTTAATTAAGTTGCATTGTATGATTTAGCTTGATTTAATTTTATAAAGTGGATTTTTTTCTTACTAGGCCGTGAAGCTCATAATCTTCACATACATTTTTTAGATCTAGGGATGAAATTTTAGGGTGGCGAGAATCGGCATTTTAGGGCATGTATATGGAGGCAAGGCCGACTTGTAGCTAGTACATATAGTTCCTTGGATCAGTTTGTATATTAATATGTTGTATGTGGATTATGTATCAATGGGTTAAATACTAAAGTTTTGAGATGCAAGTATAATAGTTAGTTATTTCTGATAAACACTACAATATGAGTATGGAATATATTATTTTCCAAATTATATTGGATTGATTGACAGGTAGAATGCCTTGCATGCTTATACGGTAATTCCCTATGAGTCTGCGGCGGATGTTCACATCCTCAAATTGTAATTTTGGGGTCGGGGGCGTGATAGTAGTTAGCTTGAATTATTTAGTGTACCAAATAGATGTAAAAAGTTGTGAGAGATTATGTGGGAAAATCTCCTAGTTTCGTTGTTAAAAGGGAGGAGAATGAATTATGTTGGGTTCCTTGATCCTGTATAAGTACCCAAGATCTACCAAGCGAATAACCAATGTGGGACTAAACACACACCCGTACGGATCCTGGGTTGTTACACTTTTAAATCAAGAAACTTTCCAATAAAAACCACAGTGTCTATTACAAAAAAATTTTATTACAGCATCTCTTAATTTTATATAAATCAATAAATTCGTAGCTGCTTGAGTGACATATCTTAACTGAGAAATTACAGTTAGAGCCCTACGACTTCAAAACATGCATTGGAAATCAGTTGATAACTTGATATATGCTCAATCATGAAATGCAACATCAAAGACGAGATAAATGAAGAAAATTCATATTTAGAAGAAGCTCTTTAGGATCATTCCAAACCTCCTCTCATAATTCTGAGGAAAGATAAGGGAACATGATTTCCAAATCTCCAATTCTGAATCCCGAAAACTTCCCCACCTCCTGCTCCGTGAGCTCTGCATCATAGCACAGGGAACTAAAATACAAATAACAACAACAACAATAAAATACTCGTTGAAAAGTCAAAAGAAACAAATGAAGACCATTTCTAAATACAGATAAAAACCGGAATCCAATCAAAAGAAAAAAATGGAAATCGGAAGGGAAGCAGTGAGGGAAACATCACTTTAAAGGGTGACCAGAGTTGGTTTAGAGGATTTATGAAAGATTACGAAAATTAACTTCTCCAGCTGGAACCCGAGGTGGTAGAGAAGGAGAGCGGAAAATACCGAAAGATGGGAAGGTGAGCGGAAACGGGCGGCAATCGGAGCCGCAGCGGGTAACGTCGCCATCTGGGAATGGTAACTTAGCAGTTCGTTCTCTCACTCTTTTCAGATTGGCTTTTCTACGGGCGCCACAGGGTGAGATAGGGTGTCTCCGGGGCAAATGCGCGCCACACGCGCCGCTCCTTCCAAGTTTCCAATAACAAATTAAGCCCCGTTATAATAATTTGTCTAAAATATTAATTGTTCAAATCTTTAATATTAAAATTGTAATACCCAGGCCTTTTGGAGGTCCGATACTGAACTGGGATCTAATCCTGACCAGCCCAGACGATTGGATCAGCCAAAATCAGCCCAACGCCCAACTTGGCCCAAGCCAGACAATTGGAAAAAAAGAAGTGGCAACCTCCCAATGGGAGTCATCCTCTTCTTCGACTCCATGCAGGAGTCCGGCACCGAGAGCGCACGACTCCCTCACCTCCGCCCCTATAAATTCCATCCTCCGACTTCTCTTAGATTTTAATGACCTACCCTAAGTCCACAAGGTCGGAAATTGTCGGAGTCCATTTCTCTTCTCTTCTTCTTTCAAAAGATCGTCACTGTGTGAGTCTTGAAACTTCGTTAGGACGAGGTATGAAACCCCAATCCCCTCTGTCTCTCTTAGTCTTCTGCATTCTTCATTGAGTCGTCATCGGCCGGATTTTGTCGGAAACTGCCAAAAAATTGAGTCGAAGCCCCCTCCCCTGTTTTGGAAACTGGCGCCGCTGGGACCTCTGTATCGGTCTTTTGTGACAAGATGTCTGATCTCTAGCTACCAGAGAGCAGACCGAAGCTTGGATCTTAGCCGAGGTCGAAATCTCCTATTTTTCAGTCGTTTCCTTTGATTTTCCTCTTATGCGCCGATTGTCACCATTGGTCGTCGGTTGTAGGACCTTCAGCTACGCTGCCATGGCGAGCATCATCGCTGGCCACAGCCACCGCCGGGCCCACGAGGCCTTCTCTGCTTTAGAGAGGGGTGAGCATGAGGTCCCCCATTTTTTAGGACGCATTACCTGTATAGCCAATAAATTTATCACGCCCCAAACACATAACATAACAGCAGATAATATCCAAGTACTAATAATTCTTAAAAAATTATTTAATTAAAAACTTATCCAAATAATTTTTACAATAATTCTATAATGACATAAGTCAACATTTGCTAACTATTAACATAAATCAAATAAAATATTCTAACTAGTCTCACTAAAACTCTAGTAGTTAAAAGTATCTTTAAAAGAGCTAGCGCACTTCCCAAGTCTCAAACAATCATGCATCTGAATCTAAAAAATCGAGAAAATATAGTAATGAGCTACATTAGCCCAGTAAGCAACATAACATCCCAAAGTGGGGTTAAAACATGCCAAATAATTAGTTAAAAGCATAAAATATTGACTAAAAAATAAATTATTTCTCGAATAATACATATTTTTTTTTGAAATATACTATTATTTTTATAAACTAATACCAGAAATCTAATAATAGACTATGGCAATGTAATCCAGTAGCATGGGTCAGAATGGACAAAATGCCAAAAACTATTATTATTAATCACCGGTGGCATGATGTCCAAATACCACTATTCTAATCACCAGTGGTGCAATATCAAAACCAATTTTTCACAAATTACAAGTCGACAGGGTCAATGAATAATCTCCATTAGTGAAGCCAGATCAAATCATAGTTGTGCTAAGAATGCATACTTATAAAATAGATTTTTCATCATTTGCCCAGTCACATTTTCCAGATTTCATAATATAGCACATAACATATTTTAAAATAATCATAACATTAATATGTCTGACCCGTTTAACTAAGTATAAAATAGATATCATAATTAAATTTAATCAACAAATTATAATTTTATCAAAAATTTGGAAAACACTCTTTGAAGTATTAGGTTTGATGGGGGCGAAATGGATCGTCCGACCCATAACAAAAGGGCCACCCAATTTCGGCCCAACAGACACCAACACCGACCAGACGTGTCCTCGGTCCGGCCCAGAATCAGCCCCACCTCGGACTTCTCCGAAAGCTCCTCCAACCTCGGATGTTCGCCGACGCACCCCGGTCAAGTTCGGGGCGCCCTCCTTGTTCGCGGACGCGCCCCGCCGATTAGCTATATAGCCATATAGCCGACTTGGATGAAGCATTCGCCACTCTCTGAAGATATCAAATGAAGCTCAACCCCGCAAAGTGCGCCTTCGGAGTCACCTCAGGAAAATTTCTTAGCTTCGTGGTGACACAGCGGGGAATCGAAGCTAACCCCGAGAAGATCCAGGCATTGCAAGAAATGGCACCGCCAAGGACAATCCACGAAGTGCGGCAGCTCACTGGTCGGATGACAGCTCTTGGAAGATTTGTCGCCCGGTCAACGGAGCGGTGCCTTCCCTTCTTCAAAATCCTCAAGGAGCCCAAAGACTTCGTGTGGTCTGAGGAGTGCCAGCAAGCTTTTGAAGAGCTTCGACACTACCTCGCCACTCCCCCTTTACTTACAAAGCCCCTCTGCGGGGAGACTCTCTACCAGTATCTTGCGATCTCCCTAGCAGCAGTCAGCTCGGTACTGGTCCGGAAAGAAGGTAGAAGCCAGAAGACCATATTCTACACTAGCCGGGTTCTACGAGATGCGGAGACTAAATATTCCAAGTTAGAGAAAATTGTCTACGCACTCGTTACCTCGGCCCATAGACTTCGACCATACTCTCAGGCGTACACCATAGCTGTGCTGACCGATCAACCCATAAAGCAAATCTTACAGCGGTCTGATCGTGCCGGAAGAATTACGAAGTGGGCAGTCGAGCTCGGAGAATTTGACCTTGAGTATCGCCCCAGACCAGTGATTAAAGCCCAAGTGCTTGCTGATTTCCTGGTGGAGTCCACCCTACCAGACGACTCTCCAGCCGAGCTCAACCAGACAAAAGAAGATGCCCCCAGACGGCCATAGATTCTACACGTCGACGGCTCCTCGATATCGGGGGGCAGCGGTGCAGGCCTCATCCTCACCAGCCCGGAAGAAGTGGTGGCAAAGCAAGCCTTGCGCTTCGAATTTTCCGCCTCTAACAACGAGGCAGAATATGAAGCTATGATCACCGGACTCAAATTGGCCAAAGAGCTCAACACCCCCAGCCTAAAGGTCTTCAGCAACTCCCAGCTCGTGGTGAGCCACCGGGCTCAAATTGGCCAAAAAGCTCAACGCACCCAGCCTAAAGGTCTTCAACGACTCCCAACTCGTGGTGAGCCAAGTCCTGGGAGATTTCGAGACTCGGGAGCCATCTATGGTGAAATACCTTCAAAAGGTATGGGGCATCACCTCAACTTTAAGCAACTTCGACATCCAGCAGATCTCCAGGTCGGAGAATGCAAGAGCCGACCTGCTGTCGAAGCTGGCTACATCCAACTCGGCCGAGCTCCCAAAGAGCACCTTCCTTGAGTGCTTGAAAGTGCCGAGCACGGAAGACCCTGAGCTAGTGCTACGCGCAGCAATCGAGCCGAGCTGGATGGATCCCTTGATAAATTTTCTACGGGATGGAGTCCTCCTCGCGGACAAACTTGCAGCTCGACAACTCGAGCACTCGGCCGTTCATTATATCATGTACGAGGGCAAGCTGTACCGTCGATCTTTTACATCGCCACTTCCTAGATGTCTCCGCCCCTCAGAGGCGGATTATGCGATGCGGGAGGTGCATGAGGGAATTTGCGGAAGTCACCAGGGCGGCCGAGCCTTATCATACAAGATTCTGCGACAGGGATACTACTGGCCCACAATGCGGAAAGACACGGTGGAGTTCGTCCGAAAATGCGACCGATGCCAACGCTACGCCAGTATCCAATGCAGACCTTCGGCATCCTTAATGTCGATCAGTGCCCCCTGGCCTTTTGCCCAATAGGGAATTGATATTTTGGGGCCTTTCCCTCCGGCTATGGAACAGCGGAAGTTTCTTATTGTCACCGTCGACTACTTTACCAAGTGAATCAAGGCAGAACCTGTAGCCCAGATCACCGAACCAAAAGTGCAGGACTTCGTTTGGAAGATGATAATCTGCCGGTTCGGACCTCCCCGAGTCATCATATCTGACAACGGCCGCCAGTTCGACAATGCTCAGTTCAATAAATTCTGTTCTGAACTCGGCATCAATCACCGCTACACATCGGTGGCCCATCCACAAGCTAACGGGGAAGCAGAAGTCACCAACCGGACCATCCTACAAGGGCTTAAAGCTAGGTTGGACCGGGCAAAGACGCAATGGGCGGAGGATCTTTACAACGTCCTCTGGGCCTACTGGACAACTTTCTTAGTTTCCACTGGAGAGGCCCCCTTCAACCGATCTTATGGCACGGAGGCGGTCATTCTCCTTCAGGTCGGGTTGCCCTCGCCCCGAGTCGAGAGCTTTGATGCTACCACTAACTCAGCGTGGCTCCGAGGCAACCTGGACCTACTAGAAGAAACAAGAGAAGCTGCCTAGAATCGCATGGCAAGATATCAGCGAAAGGCGGTACAATACTACAACTCCAGAGTCAAAACAAAGTCATTCAAGGTCGGCGACCTCGTCTTAAGGAAGGCTGAAGCCTCCCGACCTCTGGAGCAGGGGAAGCTCACCCCAAATTGGGAAGGTCCATACTGAGTCATCCGGATCCAGCGGCCAGGAGCTTACAAGCTGGAATCTCTGGACGGTAACTTAATCCCCCGAACTTGGCATTCTGAAAATCTCTGAATATATTATCAATGAAAATAGCCTTCAAAGGCAACTGAATGTTTTTGAAATCCCCTAACTAGTTCGGCATGTCTTAGCCATCTTTATGGTAGGTTCGTGACTACAATATAAGGACGTCCCAGGTCTGACCTCGGGGTGCCCTGCAGGATCGACTAAGAGCCGAAGAGGCTCCGTCGACCACGAAAACAAAGTACGCCCCTGATCTGAGTGGGAGGCGGCCCTGGGGCATCAACGGGGAGCCGTTGAAGAGCTCCTCCGTCCGCAGCGATCGACAAAGCACGCCCCTGATCTGAGAGGAGGGCACCCTACAGCATCAACGGGGGGCCGTTGAAGAGCTCCTCCATCCACAGCGATCGACAAAGCACGCCCCTAATTTGAGTGGGGGGCGCCCTGCGGCATCAACGGGGAGTTGTTGAAGTGCTCCTCCGTCCGCAACGATCGACAAAGCATGCCCCTGATCTGAGTAGGGGGCGCCCGGCGGCATCAACGGAGAGCCGTTGAAGAGCTCCCTCGTCCGCAGCGATCGACAAATCATGCGCCTGATCTGAGTGGGGGGCGCCCTGCGGCATCAACGGGGAGCCGTTGAAGAGCTCTCCCGTCCACAGCGATCGATAAAGCGCGCCCTTGATCTGAGCGGAGGGACATCTCACAGAGTCGACTAAGAGCTGAAGAGGCCCCATCGACCGTTCGCGAGGAATGTTGCCACGGCCGAGCCTGAGGCACAACAAAGTGTCAACTGAGTCAATCAAACTCTCTTGACCTCAAGAAAAGTCTGAATATGACCCAACTTCGGTTTGAGTGCCCCAGCAGGACTTAAAGAAATTTCGGAGGCCAAGAAGCATCAATGCTCGCAACGGCTTCCTATCCTCAAGACGCCCTAAGCTACAATGCGAGAGCTGGAATAGGGCCGAAGCCCGAGCCGGGCGCCAAAAATTCGCGAACAGACGAGCTCAGGAGTAGCGAACTCCATCTCTCCAAGATCAAGTTAAGAGTGAATGCCGAGCACAAAGGCCTCGGCAAACACCCGACATAATTCCTGCTATGCAAGCTGGGCTCAGACCTAAGCTGTGCAGTTCGGATTCTGGCAACCGGACACAAAGCAAGACGAGCTCAAGTACCCAGCCGGATTCTTGAAGGCAAGGCAGAATGAGCTCAAGTACTTGACAAAAAGTACGAAGTGATGAAAGGAAAAAGGTATATTTTATTGATGTCAAAAAGTCTTGAGGCCGAGTACAAGAAAAACCGACCTTAAGGTCGGGAAAAATATAAAAGGCCCGAATGGTCGACTCTACAAAAAGAAAAAATGAGCAAAAAGCTCAGCCTGCCTGGACCGCTTCGGGCTCGACCCCGAGGACAGCTCCCACCTCGGCATCGGTAGCCTTCTTCACCTCGGTTTCTGTGGCGATCTCCATTTCAACCTCAGTGGTGGGCTCGTGCGCTTCCGCAAGCTCGCCTGCTTCGGCTTCGACCTCGACCTCCTCGTCGCCCTCATCCAGACATGGGCGCAGGCCGCTGAAGTTGACTCCAAGGCAAAGCCTCTGGGCTTGATCCCGGTAGTTCTCGAAGCCCTGGATCATGGCATCAATCGCCCCCTCTGCCAGGTCGTCTTGATACTGCACCGACTCACAAAAGTTTTGGATGGCCAGAGAGACTTGCTCTTTCGCAAGCCGGTCGAGCTCCATGGCCTTTAGCTCTAAAGCTTCAGCCCTGCGCCTCTGATCGTCCAGCGCAGTATTGAGCTCCGAGATACGACCCTCAGTGGTCGAATGGACCTGGAGGAGCTCGGCTTCCACCTCCCGGATCCGAACGAGCCCAACCTCAACAAGAGCTCCGACCTGCTGCCGCTCCTGTTCGGCAGCCCCTAACTCTCGCTCCACTCTCCCCAACTGCTGCTCGACATCGGTGGTTCAGGCCTTGGCCTCCTTTCTGCACCGCTTCGTCGTTGCCACGTTCGACCGCAGCTCTCGAATTTTCTCTCGGGTTGGTCGTGGCGATCCCCAGTATGTCGACCAGATGAAGCAGCTGGCACAAGAAAACAAAAGTTAGCCAAGGCCAAGCATCTGCACAGAAGTGACACCACTTACCAAAAAGCTGGCGGTGTATGCTTCGTCGATGACCCCGGGCAGCCCTAGCTCCACCAGATGAGCTCGGTCACACGGGAGTGAAGCCCAGCAGACGAGCTCGCAGGTGACCTCGCCCGACTTCAATGCCTCATCGTCCTCGAATAACTCACATTTAGGGCGAAATGGCTTCCTCCTTGACTCTGAAAGAGCAAGCCGAACTTCGGGCGAGGTCGCGACCATAGAAGAGGACCAAGCCCCAAGCCTATCCCCTAGCTCAGAACTCGGTGAAGGTGACCGGATGACCCTCCGGGCGCCACGTGCTTCAGCGGGAGCTGTGGCTACCCGCTTCCCCGTGCGCCTCTCTGCTGCCTGTGGAGGTGGCCGGACTTCAATCAGAGTAACCTGCTCAGGCTTAGGCCGAGCAGACTCAGCAATAACAATTCTAGGCTGGCGCCGCCCAACGTCGGAGCCCGAAGTCATGCGGGCTTTCTTTCTCTACTCGGGCCGAGCTCCATCAAAGGCGGCCGCCCTCTTGCAGTACTGGGCCATTAAAGCCCCGAGGTCGAGATGCATTCTTGCAATTTCTGGTAGCAAGGCTTAGTCAGAATTCAATGCAAAAAAGAAGGAAAATAAAGCAGCCGTATCGCCCTTACCCTCGGGATGAGCCGAGCTCAGGCCAACATTCACCAGGACTTCCTCAGTAAGCAAGTTGGGGAGCCCTGGAGTTTCTTCTTGGATGAGCAACGTGTCAAAGGTCACCTGCTCGAGCTGCGACAACTTGGGCAGGCTGTTATTAACGGCAACCCGTGGCGAACCCCAGGTTGGGTCAAACCCCTACGGCCGCTCAGAGAAAACAAAGAAAAACTTGCGCTTCCACCCGTGAATGGAGGAACGCGCGCTTTGGAAGAGCGAGCGACCTCCCCGAGGGGAGAAGTACCACCATCCTTTGCCTGCGGAGTTGGCTTTCAGCATAAAGCACCTTCGAAAGACATTGACCGAGGAGGGTAGATTGTGCGCAAGGCACAGGACAAGGAAGCCCACTATCATCCACCATGAGTTCGGGGCGAGCTGCGCTGGAACTAGGCAATAAGTCGCCAGGAGCTCGTTCATGAACCCATGCACGGGGAACCTCAGCCACATTTGAAGTGTATACGCTGTAGGGTTCTAGCATGTCATAATGCGCAGCGGAAGCTAGGAATTTTAAAAATTCTTAATAAAGTCCCTATGCATAAAACCCTTATAAGCCTAGATCACCTTAATGGTAGCAATCAAACAATATAAATATAAATGCTGAAATAGAAGAATACCTGTAACGCTAAATCCAAGTTTGTAGAATCTCCACGAGGCGTCCAAAGAATTTAAATTGGCTTGCTTTCTCTCTTTTCTTATTTTTCTTTCACCTTTCTAAATCACTTCTAATCTTTTTGTCCTAAAGAAGACCTCCTTGTTTTGGCTTAGGACACTCTAGAAGCAATACTAGAAGAGACAAAGGCTTGTAAGAAAGAAGGGATAAGGGAGAGAGAATGCGGTGGAATGGAATGAAGAATACGGTGGAATGGCTCCTTATTTATAGATGTGAAGGGATGCATCCTAGCCATCCCTTCATGCATCAAAGGGTGTGATAAGAGGGTGTCAACAAGAGGGGAGGCGTATCTGGAATGGGGCGCAAGCAAGAGAGAGGGAGGCGTATTAAAAAGATAAGGATTCATCCTTATCCATCCAAGAGACGCCTCCTTTCAATATACGCTAACTTCCTTATTTGCGCCGTACTCTTTCTTCCTTTCATTTCTTCTCACGCATGAAAAGTAGGAGCAATCCTTGTCCATTGATCAAAGTCCAACAATGATCCAATGGCTAGAAAAGATGGCGCCACTCTTCCCTTAGGCGTGAGGATGAGAGGTGGAATGGATAAGATCAAAAGAATATTTCATCCTTATCCATTCATGGTTCCATGATCTTCACGCCATTTGCCCACACGCCATCACCCTTGATTACGCCTCAAGCCTTCCATCACGTGCCATCATAAGATCAAGTAATTAAATCCCCATCCAATGGTGGACATCATGATCTAATGGCTAGAATTGCATGCGCTATCATCCAATGATGATCCAACGATATAAAATGAATGATTTATCAAATCTAATCCAATTAGACTCAAACCAAGCCAATAAGGTGCCAACTCTTGGATATCCCATATTAGGATATGATCTAATCAAATTAGATCAATTTAGAATCAGATTCGAATCGAATTCAAATCAGATTCGAATCCAATTCGAATCAGGAGCTAAGGTCTGCAACACCTGCTAGGATGTTTATCTTGCAAACATGATCTAATCCAATTAGACCCTTGATAAGTTTTCTTGTGTGTGACCCATTGGGTTCCATACTTAGCCAGCAATAGGTGTGAGTGCGAGTTAACCCAACTTGATTAGAACTCTTCTAATCAATTTAGGTCCAAACTGCGCGAACCCGAACTTAACAATTAGAATCCTTTCTAATTGGTGATCGAATTAAACTCTTTAATTCGATCAAACCTATAAGACAAGATTGACGTCTAGCAACGTGTCATGTCTACCAAAAAAATATGAAATTTGGTAGAAATACCAAAAATACCCTTCAGTGGCAAGTTATCGTGCAATTCAATCCTTCAATCAAAACTGCATCCCGAATATGTATATGAGTATGAATGGATGTTACACTCAATTTCATATTCATATTTCTCTTAATCTTCTAATGATAATTCGAATCATGAAACATTAGAAACTCTTTCTAATTTTCATTCTGCTTTGATTAAAGGCTCCCTGAATTATCATATGATTAGAATAAATGGGATGCGATCTTCTCTTACTAGAAGTGATTGATTCCTTGTTGTCCTACTCATAATCTTCGTACACAATCTACCATATCCAGAAAACCTCGTACACAACTTATTGTCATGAATGAGTGTAAACCAAAATATAGATTTATGTGCACAAGATACCATGGTGATCTCAGGTCAAAGGATCAGTTGCACAACTTCCACTAAGAGAATCATCTTTTGACATGTAAGTAAGACTTCATAAGATATTCTCTTAGCAGATCAATTCAGTGAACTCATTCTTCTAATGAGCACCCACATCTTTGTATTAGTGTCTCCACACAAGTGATTGTGAGATCAATCACCCTCTGCATCGAGCATACATAAGATGTACCAGTCTTACCGGTAGCATTGATCCCCGACTCAATGTACTAACGACTGGGAATACTTAAGATTAGAGTTTTAGGATTTTAGGTCTCACTAGTATGATCTCATCATATCCTTAAAACCATTGCCCTAATCTAAGGGGTTCATCACAAATATAAGAAACAGCATATGATGAAACATAATGCCTTTATTCATAATTAAATGTCACATACATGATTTGGAAAATCAAAAGAAAAAATCCTTCGCAATACATATTGCGATTGGCTTGTAGGGCATCTATTTTTTCACTTTGTGCAACCGAAAAGGGTGAAAACACCTACCTCATGGCCTCACCAGAGAGAGTAAAGGGAGAAAGATCACCAAGAGATTTGTCGAGAAGCTCCGGAATGCTCCAAAGGCTTCACAGATAGCTTGAAGACAATGGAGGCTATCAGAAAGAAGAAGGAAAATAGGGACCCCGGAGGTCTCTCCCAGGACTTTATATAGCCCGCTTCAGCGACTCCAATCGACTTCCCGAAATGGTGGGGCAACCAGATTTCACCACGCGGCAAGCCCCGGAGCCATCCCAGCAAATCTCCTCAGATCGCAACACTAAAGGCCGATCATTATGGCGAGCGCTTTCAAAAATGCGGCATTGATGAGGCCCCTCGTGTTCTGCCCAGTGACGCTTCAAAAAGAATCGCACATGCAACGCTTTAAAAGAGCCTCCACAGTTGGCTCCCCTTCGACTGATGCGGCAACCCAAGTCATTCAAGCTCGCCTTACAAAGAGCGACCAGAAGCAATCAGTCCCCAATAAGGCATGTATACTCAGCTCGGCACACGTATCTTCGTAAGTGCCCAGCTGATGTGCAGGACGATTAGTGGTCCGACCACTTCCTTCACCCGAGCTGAAGAGCTACTCGACCTCGGAAGTCGGGAGGCAAATGATTGTGGGCAAAATGGATCGTCCAACCCATAACAAAAGGGCCACCCAATTTCAGCCCAATAGACACCAACGCCGATAAGATGTGTTCTCGGTCCGGCTTAGAATCAGCCCGACCTCGGACTTAGCCGAAAGCTCCTCCAACCTCGGATGTTCGCTGACGCGCCCCGGCCAAGTTCAGGGCATCCTTCTTATTCGCCGACGCGCCCGGGCCAAGTTCGGGGCGCCCTTCTTGTTCGCCGACGCGCCTGGGCCAAGTTCGGGGTGCCCTCCTTATCTGCCGACGCGCCCCGGCCAAGTTCGGGAAGCCCTCCTTATTCGTCGATGCGCCCCTGCCAAATTCGAGGCGCCCTCTCCAATTACACGCCCCGACCCCTTGAGCTCGGGGCACTTCGCTGGGCACACCTCAGCACCCGTCAAGCCGACCTCGCCAAATGCATGATGCGATATCTCAACGAGTTCGGCCTTGCCGACAACTACACCCATGTGCATGCCCACGTTGTCGTACATCGCGATGCTGCAATGCCACGCTTTGTTTGCTGGCCTACGGCAGTCCAAGGACAGCGCCATGCTACTCCGGCCATACTCTGCTACGACTGTCAACGCCTTACCGTTTCCAAGAACGGACTCCACCGCACACCACAAACAAGCTTGCCACTCCTCCTCCTGATGGGAACGGGCCATACCTCCGCTACTTGAGTACCCCTACCGGGACTATAAAAACCTCTGACAGGTAATGTTGAGAGGACTTTTGGTTGGACCTACTAAGCTCCACTCTAACTTGACCGACGGAGGGCCCTCACCGAAAACACCGGTGAGGCTTTATGCAGGTACTCCGTTGTCCGCGGGAGGTGGTTCCCTTTTGTCTTCCTCCGCGCTCCGGCAGCTCTCCCGACTTCTCCGGCGTGGTCACCCTTGGGCTAGATTTGAACCACAACAAGGTTACTTACCTCTTATCACTAAAAAATTTCACTCTAGTTAGACGGATCAGGTTCTCCTGCTTTGGTATCATTAAAATATAATTATTTTTTATCAATATTTTAAAAGCCAAGCAAAGTCAAAATTAAAATACTATTGGGGATACCGCCTCATGCCCAAATTAGATCGATCAGGTGGCAGTGCATGACTACTTGGGTTGGCCTAAACAAGGTAAACAAACTAATCAAGTAAAGATTAATAGTGGCCAAAATTCAAATGATCAAACTGGGGCTGAAGTAATGGGCTGGTTTACCGCCCGTGTATTGGGGCAGTTTAGGATCTCTACACTGGGTCAACTTGGATCTGAGCAATAAGGGGAGCAAAACTTGCACTAGGATCTCTAAGCCTATGTAAAGACAGAAAGTCTCATAGAAAGAAAAAATCCCATAGGGAGAGAAAGTCTCATATAAAGAGAAAGTCGTGAAGAGAGAGAAAGTCGTGAAGAGAGAGAAAATCCTGTAGAGAGAGAAACTTCCATAGGGAGAGAAAGTACTCTAGAGATAGAAAGTCCCGTAAAGAGAGGAGAGAGAAACTAATCTCGGGTTCAGTCAGGCATCTTGGTTTGGTCTGTCATAGTAGCATGGTCCATTCTAGATTAATCATGTCTGGCCATGAATCAAGAGAGAAAAATTTTATAGAGAGAGAAAGAAGAGAGAGAGTGGGGAAGAGAGAGAAAAGAAAGAATAAGGTCTTTTCCTAGCCAAGGAAAGAAGAAGGGAGAGAGAAAGGGTGGTTGTGGTGGTGCCTCGAGTTGAGGGACTCATGGCTAACCAACAGGCGGTCGGCGGTGCCTGGCGGTCGGTAGTGCCAATATCAACAAAAATAGAAAATTGGAGGTTCTTCATTATTTTTGGTTGTTGGCCGCTCATTGGTGGCCATTGCTTTGCTGAGAAGGATAGGTGAGAGCTAGAGGAGCAGATCAAGGGTCCAGCATCAGAAGCGGTAATATCGGTGGCCGAAAAAGGAAAATAACCCCACTTTGGGGTATTATGTTGCTTAGTAGGCTAGTGTAGCTCATCATCATATTTTCTCTATTTTTAGATCAAGATACATGATCGCATAGGACTGAAGAGTGCTCTAGATTTTCTGAAAATTCTTTCAATTATTAGCATTTTAGTTAGACTAGTTAGAATATTTGATTTATGTTAGCACATATTATATTGAAACTATTGTCAAAATAATTTGAATAAATTATTGATTAAATAAATTTTTAGAATTTACTTTGATATGATCTATAGCCTTGCATGCCTGGATGGCCCACCATATAGGTATGCAACATCTATAGCCCTTCGGGATCGTGGCGTGATAGATTTGGTGGTATCAAAGTTTAAGTTAAGATTACTAGGGATCGTGATTGAAATAGTCGTATGGAGCTTAACTGTTAAGATTCTTAGGTTCGTTAGAAAGTTTGAGAGAAGGATAGAGATTAGGCAATGAGATAAGTATCTTTATTTGCTTATGTTATTGATAAATTTGTATTATCTTATCCAAATTTTGTTTGAGATGCTTATTAAAATTAGAATGCTTGCTAACTATGCTCACAGCTAAAGTATGAATAAACTATTTTGAGAGTTTTCTTAATGGAGCAATTTGTATTTCAGATTATGATTAAATTAGATTTTAACTAAAATTAAATACAGTACTAGTCATGGAATATTATCATACATTGAAATTTAGTGATTTTGAAAGTTCAACTTAATATAGGGTATTGTGATGTTACTTCTAGCTTGAAGTTAATTATTTTGGTGGCAAGCTAATATTCATTTATAAAATGTTGTTTAACGTTTGGGCTAGAAAATATTTGATGATATTTATTGAAATATTATTTGAGAATTGAAATATGTATGTGGATCATACATGAAACACTTATGTGGAAGAAAAATATATTTGGCATGGGACTCTAGAATTTTTCTTCGGCATTACCTAGAATTTGAAAATTTAGATCTTTTCAAATTACAGTGCAGATAGGTATTTTGTTTGGAAGTTATTTCATAAATTATGAGAAAGTATGGTGATTTGAATTAATTTATAACTGGTCAACAATATTAACTCTGTAATTTGGAAATATTTTATGATGGTTTTTTTGTTAAGAAGAAATTCGTTTTCAAAGAAAAAAATAGTATTTTTAATTTTGACTGATATGGATATCATTGTGTTAATAGTAGGTTCTTCAATCTACCGTGCAAAAAAAATATATCTAGCATCTCAAGTCTAAGATTAATAGAATGATTGGTTCATGCATTAGCTGATTTTAGATTTGGAATGTTTTAGTATAGATCTCTTTTCTTTGAGATTTATAGTTTATGCTTTTGTAAGAATTCAAGAATAATTATCAATCTTGAAGAATATTTTGTGTTCAAAAATGTTCTATTATGGATAAAATGGAGTAGTTTATGATCTTATGATAGATCAACATTAGTTGATGTTCTGATAAAAAAACAAATCATGTTGCAAATTATGGATGTGATTCAGAATTGGAGGAATTGGAACAGTTTAGTTGTCTTAAAAACGGAAAAAAAAAGATAGCTAAAAAAAAGGGACTATTACTAAAAAGATAAAATAGTTAATAAATCTATGTTGTCTTGAGTAGATCCTCTATTTTAAGGTAGACCGGTCTCTTTATTTCAGATAGTCTGGTGGATTTACAAGATTATGAATGTTTGCAATATTGCAAATAATTTTTTTTTTGTTGGAGAAATTCATCTCAATGTAAAATCATAAAGCATATATCTTGGTGGAATATTTAGTAAATCTTTTGTACCAGATTATTAGATTTGTGTGAAGTTTAAAAAACAATATTATAAATCAAGGCTATGAGTTGATCATAGATTTTGTATCACCATAAGTGAAATGCTGGTTGAATTTCATAAAGGCCTAAATAAGTTTAACCTAAAAGAAAAAATTCGAGATGGTTGAATATGCTCACGAGTAAGTTAATCTGAAATCTTTTAATTCATCGGAGCATAGAATTAATATCAACTTGTATAATGAAATTGTCAAGGGAATCTAGAGTTGGCTTAGCTCAAATTGGATCTAGAATATGATTACTTGATCATACAATGGTGCAAATATGGCAATTATCTGGAGGGTTAATCTTGATCTAGTATGCTTGGGAAGTAAGGATAAAATTTTTGCTTGGTAATCATAAAAAAAATGATGATGATCTAGGATCATTAAGAAATTTTGGTTTGGAGAATATTGATTAGAGTTGCACAATGAAAGTATGGTGGACAGAGTTATTTTAAACTGATCAAAAATATTGACTGTGTTTTGTAATATGTTATGATGAAAAACTAGTTTTTCAATAAAGAAGGCTTTTGTTAATAAGGAAATGTGAATACTGTTGATTCTCAGGTTAATCATAATATAACTATGTTATCTCTCTAATAGATTCTTCTACTGTTTGTTTGCTAAGGAAAATTTTGAACATTTCATGACTAGGGTGAATTGATTATTGATTAAATATGATCTAAATTTTTTATGTATCCAAATGAATCATGTGTTATTTGTTCCCTCTTTATATATAAATTTAAGTTAAATTTTAAGCCTTATGACATATTGAATCATGGTATCAATACTTTGCCTTCTCAGACTTGCTCTTGTGAATTGATGCCAATCACTTTTGAAATAGACCATTGTTGTCTAATGACCATCATTACATGTTCATTTTGTGAGTCGCATTCCTGGCCATATAAAGATTTGATTCTAATAAGGTTGGTCATTATCTTTTATGGATCGACACTCTAACATAATAATTGTATTGGACCTATTGTATTTCAAGCTCTATCCCAAATATAATTAATTTTAGTCGATCTTGTTGTGAAATGATCCCAATCTGATCTGGAGTGAACCTACATCAATCTTAGATTTTAGTTAGACACTTATCTAGTGCTAATCTTGCTAGTTTTTATGAATGTTTTGATAATTGATCCAAATTTATCTATCACACTAATTTTTGATTGAGGAGAACGAGATCTTAGATTTATATTACTTAATGAGCCGAACATCCCTAAATTTGGAAGGTCTAAATTTTCTAAATTTTGAGGGCAAAATTTTCTTAAGGGGGAAGAATGTGAGAATAATGGGCTGAAGCCAATAGTCCAAGCCGACTTCAACCCATGGCCCATTGAAGAGCCAAATTAGAGGATCGCAATCACAATTCTCTGCTCCGGCTTCCTCGGGTGTGATAGGGGTGGAGGCACCATGGCTGCTCCACGGAAGCCCTGCGGCCATTTGAACGGCCGTCGATTACGCTCAACCGCCGTGAGAATCACGGCAGTAAACGAACCTTGAGCCATTCAAAAACCTTGTATAAAAACCCCTCCTCCTCTGCGATTGATCCTCCACCAAGCCACCATCTTTGATCTTCCCTCTCCTTCCTCTTTCTTCTCCTTCTTCGGTGACCGGGGTGCTGCCTCAGCTAAGCGCCACCATCAAAGTCCCTTCCTTTTCCCTCTAAGACCACCGACGGCCCTCTTTTTTTTCCTTGACCCAGTTTCAAGCTCCGCCGCCGCTAGTTGTTGGACTGAGTTGCCCTTGGCTGAGATCCGTCGGCTCTGTCAACTGTCGGTAAGCACCCTTTCCTCCGCTCTTCAATTCTTAGCCGAATCAAGTCATTTGCCCCCTCAGTTTTGGGCTAAACCGAGAATGCTCTTGGTCTTCCTCCTCGCCAACCGTCGCAGCCGCCGCTTGCTGGCCGACGACTGTTAAGTGCACATCTGTGCACATTTTTAGCACTCTTTTGTACCTAATTTTCTGAAGTTCTCCTGCATATAACTCTTAAAAAGATGTATTTTCTTATTTTGGTTCCTTGTTGTAATTGAAGGTCTTTTTGGGCCAAACCCACCTAAAATCTGGGTTACTCCCTATCTTTCCACTACATCATCACGATTCATCCCTATTGTTGACAGAAGTTCATCTCAACCAATTGCGATGACCCAATCAAATTGTTTTTATGTTCATTTCGCCTATTCCCAACAGCTATGAAATTAATTCTTAATAATGATATTTATCCCTGTTCATGGCTGAAAACACTGTTCATATGAACAGTGTTTGAGATGACACTGTTCATATGAACAGTGTTACGTGAAAATACTGTTCAATGAACAGTGTTACGAAAAATATACTATATTCATGGTTCTTCTTCTTCCTCCCGCGGTGTTCCAACCGCGTCCACGCTTCCCGGATCCCGCATCCAAGTATCCCGCAGCGCTCTTCAGCCTCCCACATCCATCCCGTGATGCACTCCCACCTCTCAACCGTGGCCCAAAGAAGGAAATCCCCATCTGTTTCCTTCTCCATTTGAGCATTCTGGGTAAGTATCCAACATCTTCCCTACCATCCAGATTAGCCTCCGACCCAGCACTCCCACGCTTCCGTGGTCCAAAGAAGGAATTCCATGAAGCTCCCGAAGTCCCAGCAATCACCCATGATTCAGCCATCCGTGAATCACCCCCTCCATGGATCACGTCCTTCTCCCAGCCTCCTTCGCGTCCATTCCGAGTCAGCCTCTCAGCATCCCGTTATGCTTCCCAGTGATCCCGCAGCTTCCTCCTTTCCGGATCAACGTCTCCAGCATCTCGTGAGATCACGCGTGAGCCCAAGCATCTAGCTGTCCCTCTCTTCCGGATTTGAGCCATTCGCCAGCCGTCCCAGTTGATCTCGCGGCCAGCTCCCATCGAACTAGCTCCCTTGATCCAGCCATTTGCGTGCAGTCCGCCCCAAGGATCATGCGTCCGTTCCCCATGGATTCATCGCCGGCTTCAAAGGATGGGGGTGATCTATATATAAAGGGAGGAAGAGCTCTGTTGAAGGGGGGAAGAGGGGAGTGCTCGGTTGGTCCAAAGAGGGGAGGAGATCCGAAAGAAAAAGGAAAACAGAGCCATGCTCTATTTTTGAAAGAAAGAGAAATAAAAAAATAAGCCCACTAGGCGTGCCACAGGCGGAGTTTTTTGATTTTTTTTCTTTGTTCCTTTGTTTTCATGTTTTATTTTGTAGAAGGAGGAAGCATTAGGCTTGCAATCTTTACTTTATTTTTGTACTTGTCCTTTTATGTAATCCATAAATCTCTTTTTATGCAATCTATATTCTAAGTTTCAGTTTCTGCAATTTATTTTGGGTACTGAAAATCTTATTTAAATATTTTTTCTTGCTGTTTGACCGCTACGCTGCATTAGACTTCGATTCCAAATATCTGTCTTTTCGTTATTTTCAAAAAGAAAATATTCTCTGATAGACTAGAGAGTCATTCAACATCCCCGAAGTAATATTTTTTTCTTATTATTCAAAAATCGGCTTTGAATCCGAGTGAATATTTTGATTTTTATGCAACTCCAATCGCCTCCCTGTGGATCGACCTCTTACGACCACTATTCTTCGAGTAGAAAAGGTAAGAGTATAATTAATTTAAACTTTGTTTGTCGGTTCTAATAACGATATGTTTAGCGTATTTTCAGGTAAACAGGAATCGGACAACAAAATTTTGGCGCCGTTGCCGGAAAGGCAAATCGAGAAGCATGTACGATCACGAAGATCAAATCGAATTTTGGATGCCCGGAGTGAACGCACTCTGGTAGTAAGTTTTTTTTTATTATTTTTCTTGTTTCAATTATTTTTAATTAATAATTTCTTAGTTATTAAATTTTGAAATTTGAAATTCAAAATTTAAAATTTTGAAAAAAAATTTAAAAAATTAAAAAAAATAAAAATTCTAAAATTCTAAAATTTAAAAATTTAAGTTCAAAATTTGAATTCTGTAATTCGAAATTTGAAATTTTTTTAAAAAAATTTCTTCCTCATTTAATCAGCACAACCTAATGACATTCCATAAACTTTTAAAAAAAAAATCATTGAATATTTGCTGCATTTAGTATTAAGCATTTGTATAAAATAATTTAAGGGCAAAACCTATTAAAAAGATAAGGTCAAAAAGTCATTACCTGTCCTTAGCCCAAAAATCACCACCTTGCATACATATCCTAAGCCAAATTAAATTAAAATCAATTAGACGTTGGCCTTAGGGTTTTCGAGCTCAATTAGGCTCTTGAAAAGAAGCAGCTGAAAGCCACTCTAGTGAGAATTTAGTAATTGGTAATGTCTAGAAAAGTTTTATAACAGTGAGAACTGTTACCAGTATTATGGTACTGGTGTATCCCTTCTGGCACCACCACACACCCCGGGACTTTTCTGGTCACTGGTTACTGGATCGCTTAACTGGTAAGCTCAAGCTTAATCTGAAAGGGAGATTAGGAGCTGTCTAATCTAGAAAGAATTTCAGAAACTTTTTAACCTGATAAATCTCTGTGCAACTAGATTAAAAGCCACTAAACCTTCTTTAATCTCAAGATTACAGAGCCAATCCGTTGTGTGGTGTTAATTGTTGTCATCTTGGTCTAGCCCTTCTTCTTCTTCTCTTTTAGGATTTCGTTTAGGAGTCGAGTCTAATTAGTTGTGGATAATGTATGCATGGTAGAAGATCATTAAGGGGTAAGTTAACACCATTTAATCCAGAGGTTGGAAAAAATTATCGTCACATCCAACGAATTATTGATCAACCACCAATCTCTACAATGGGTGATCATATTAGAACCCTGAATGAACTATTCGCTCCTGCATCCGCTAGTCCACCTACATGTATAGTGTTGCCAATAAATAACGCAGCCCAATTTGAAATTCAGACCGCGACAATAAATATGCTACCCAAATTCCATGGGTTTGAAAGTGAACAATCCTACATTCATCTAAATAAATTCATGACAATTTGTCAAACTTTCAAAAATCAAAATTTAGATGAAGAAAGTGTAAAATTGAGATTGTTCCCAATGACCTTAGAGGATCGAGCTGCGGCATGGCTATATTCTCTGGCCCCAAATTCCATCACAACATGGGGACAACTATCTAGGAAGTTCATGGCAAAATTTTACCCCATGATTAACACAGAAAAAATTAAGGATGCCATAAAAACTTTCAGAGAAAAATCTGAAGAGGAATTTTTCCAAACTTGGGAATGATTCCATGACTTGTTAGTCAAATGCCCACACCATGGGCTTGATAAGGCTGATCTGGTCCACTTCTTTTATAAAGGACTACTTCTGGCACATAGAAACATGATCGAGTCCATGCACAAGGGTAGGTTCATGAACTAAACCACGGATCAAGCCTATGAATTTCTTGTTGACTTAGCCGAGAACGCCCAAAATTGGAGTAGCTATGGTGAGGAAGTAAATAGAGATGAGTTCGGGTCTAGAAAATCAGGTAATTATGAAATAAAAGCAGACCCAAATCTCAAAAATGTCATGTCCAATCTGGTGACTGGAGTGAACAACTTAAGTAAAAAGTATGATGCTTTCACTGTTTCCACTAGTTCGAGTTCATACAAAGAGTCAAATCCCATCATGAAAGTGGAACACGAGCCACATAGTTTGTGTATTTTGTGTAACATTCCTGAGCATCTAGTGGAGTGCTGCCTGTTGCCCAAGGTGACAAGCCAAGAGGGTGGGTGAATTGATTTCTCTTAATTTTTTTTACTATCTTACTTTAGTCAATTGATGAGTGAGTGAAATTAGAACAATGCACAATACAAACACACAAGAAGTATAGTGGTTCGGTGCTCTTCTAAGCACCTACGTCCACTCTCCAAGCGACCCATTGGGAATTCACTATAATCCCGCGGATTACAGTTGGATTGTTTTTCGGGCTTACAATCCAAAAACCTTTACACTTTAGTTTTCCAGGATCACCAATAACCTATGTTGGTTTTACGGGCTCACCAACGAAACTTCACAATTGGTTTTACGGGTTCACCAATAAACCTACACCGTTGGTTTTACGGGCTCACCAACGAACCTTTATAAGGTGATTAAAAAGAAAGAAGAAAGTTGAAACTCCTAGATGAGCAAATATAACAATTATAAACTACAAAGAAGAGTTTAGAAAATAGTTATCGCTTGATGAGACTTCTCTCTTCTTTGTCAAGAATGCTTCACTCTTCAAGGGTGGATGGAGCTCTTAATATCTCTTGGAATTTGCTCAACCACTTCCTTTTGACTCTTGAATGAAGCACTTGGATGAAGAAGATTAGGGCACTTGTCTTTCTTGTGTGAGCTTTGATATTTTGCAAAAGGATGCTTTCTCTGATGAATAGTGTCACTTTAAATAGTTTTCCTCATCCATTGGACAACCCCCAATGGTTAGAATTCAAAAACTAGCCGTTGTTTGCTGTTGGAAGGACAAAAAGTACTTCTGCAGAACTAGCCGTTATGCTTCTGCCCGTGCTTGGGTCGACTCAACTTTTACTAGGGTCGACCCAACTTTCACTTGGGTCGACTCATGCTATATTGGGGTCGACCCTCTCAGGAAAACACAGAACCTTATATTTCAGCCGTTCTTCACTTGGGTCGACTCAACTCTTTTTGGGTCGACTCAAGGTTCAGTTGGGTCGACTCAAATTCCACTTGGGTCGACCCTCTCAGGGTTTTCAGAGAACCTATTTTTGAATGACATTGCCTTTGGATCGACTCATGTTCACTTGGGGTCGACTCAAGTTTCATTTGGGTCGACCCTCTCAGGAATTCCAGAGAACAGATTTCTGAATGATATTACCTTTGGGTCGACTCATGTTCAGTTGGGGTCGACTCAAGGTTGGATCGACTCAGGTTCCATTTGGGTCGGCCCTCTCAGGGATTTCAGAGACTTGTTTTCTTGAGGCTTGAGGATTGGGTCGACTCAACTTTCACTTGGGTCGACTCAAGTACTATTCATCCGTGCCATTTTTGCAAAAGTGTGCCGGATGGTTCCATGATGTGCAAGGTGAACTCCATCTATCTTGGGGTTGACTCATTTCACACTTTGCTGCAACTTAAGGTTAGATTCATCTATACAATCAATGAAATATGCCTCAAGCAATTTTGAATATATGTTATGGTGGTGCTACATACTCTAAACAATAAAAATTACTATCGTCCCCTTAAGAGTACATTTCACTTGAAACTTTGCTGAATTAGAATTTAGAATTCACTATCCCTTTTCTATCGCAAATTTTATCTTATTATTAATCATTGAAATACATCTTGATCTCATTCTACTAATGTATCGAGAATGATGAACTTAGTAATGATATATCATATTACCTTATAATATTTAATTAGATATACCCTTAATCATTGTATTAATCATCAAAATACCACTATCATCCTCACTGCCCTAATCTGCCCACCATAAAGGCCGAGCAAGCAAATGCTCTAAATTCATATAGTGCCTTTAAGAAGCACACTCTCAACTCGTTCAGCCCAGTTTACCACCTTGATAATAGGTTCCACCCAAATTTCTCATACAAGCAAAATGAACCTATTCAGCATCAAGGTGGTCTACTAGATTTTCAGAACAACTTCCCCAGGATAGGTCCGTCACAAATAAACCAACCTTTGGTTCCATCTGTACCTCCTTATAATACCCCTATCCCACAACAACCTTCACCATTAGAAACCATGATGGCTAATATGATGAAACAACAACAAGATTTTATCAAGCAACAACAACAGACCAATACAGCCCAAGCCCAGACTAACCAATTCCATACGCAAGCAATTGCAAAACTTGAGGTTAGTCTTAGCCAAATAGCAAACTCTCTAGGGGATAGGAAGAAAGGTGAACTACCTAGTCAACCAGTGCCTAACCCTAGTAGACAACAAAATCAGGGTCAGAGAGGTCAGTATCAAATCGATTCTAATAGAAATCCGACCTATGAAGTTCAGGCAATACCACTTTAAGGTCTGGCAAGCAAGTGGACAATAAAGTCCAACTTCCTGAACACGTAAAAGAAAATAAGAATGAATCCAATAAGGGCCCTATTCAAAAGAGGGGTCAAGAATAGGACAAAAAGGAAGAACCCATAGAAACATACAAACCTAAGGTTCCCTTTTCCAGTAGACTTCAGGACTCCAAGAAACAATCTAACTTTGATGAAATAATGGAAGTCTTTAAAACTGTTCAAATAAATATACCTTTTCTCGATGCCATACGACAAATTTTTTCCTATACAAAATTCTTGAAAGACCTCACCACGGTCAAAAGAAAAACCAGCATTCCTAGGCAAGCTGTTATGGCTGCACAAGTCTCATCTCTCATTCAACAACAGATTGCCCTAAAATTCAAAGACCCTGGTTGCCCCACCATTGAAATAAAAATAGGAGAGACGATCATCCAGAGAGCCCTATTAGATTTAGGAGCCAGTATGAACCTACTTCCCTACTATGTGTACCAAAAGTTAGGTTTGGGGGAATTAAAGCCCACAAATATTACCCTTTTCTTAGCAGATAGGACGGAGAAGTACCCCAAGGGGATTGTAGAGGATGTAATAGTGAAGGTAAACGAGTTTTACTATTTTGTGGACTTCGTTATCCTTGAGACCAAACCTGTAATACATCCAGATAGTCACACACCTATAATTTTAGGTAGACCCTTCTTAGCCACAGCAAATGCTGTGATAAATTGTCGAAATGGCATGCTGAAGTTATCTTTTGGCAACATGAAAGTCGAGCTTAATGCCTTTAACATAAATAAACAACCACCAGACGATGAAGAAATCAATGAAGTTGACATGATTGAAAGTCTGGTTCAGGAGACTTTCTTACAAACTTGTAGTAAGGACCCTTTAGAGGCTTACCTTGCCCATTTCGAGGAAGGGGTCGAGCATGCGCTCCCTAATTCTGTTCCCCTTATGAGCATAGATCGTCATCGGCCGACTGTTCTTCCTCGGACTCTTCCAAAACCATTCTTAGATAATGATTAAAAAAAAATGAATCTACATTTTGTCTGGCTGAAGACATAAAACTTAGCGCTCTTGGGAGGCAACCCAATATGTAAATATTATAAAAAAATAAAAAAATAAAAAAAAAATTCAATAAATTACTAACATGCAGGTTTGGAGGTTTTTGCCCCAATTGTCAATTTACCTACCCATATCAGGTAACTTCTCCTCTGTCCTGTTACTGCTTTAAATTTTTTTTAACATTGAGGACAATGTTAGATTTAGGTTTTTGATTTTTCTGCCTAAAAAGATTTTAAGAAAAAAAAAGGGATTTCAAATTTTTAACTCAAAATATAATCTTTTTGGCTGTATAAACTAGGAATTGCTTTGACAATAGCTTTGAGTTAAGGAATATGATAGCAGTTCTAGCTTGAGTTTTCGTCCCACCTATCTTCTGCTAACATGATAGAAGACGATTTAGCACCTACACGTAAGCACATGAATAGTGGGGTATGTAAACTTGCAACTAATATGAATATTTTTAATCTTCTGGATAATTTAAAGTTAGATGTGTGATGAACACCCTAAAAAAAAAGGGTTTATTTTAAGTCTTCTCACTAAGTAACTGGGCCTCTTGCCTGGCAAGCAGCGAGTGTTCGCGTAAAAAGGTGAAGATAACTTAGATTAAACTCTGAGTGACTAATTCGGCCTTGGACCCTAGTTGACTTGAGTTATTAAGCCTGTTAGGGTGTCTTTACACCTAATGCCCTGAGCCATCTGGATCGGGAGTTACTGGCCTAACACTCGCTACATGGGTTAGCTAGAAAGCTTAATAAGGCTAGATATTGCACAAGTCATTTTTCTTAGCATTCAGTCTGAATAAAAGATAAATTTTGGGTGTTCATTACCATTTAACTCTAGAAAGTCTTAGAAATTAGAGTGATCATGTTGGAAGTAAGTGAAAGCCACTCATTTATATGATACTATCTTGCACCTCACTACATTCTTAACTTCTTAGCAGATAGATGGTGTGTAATGAAACTTGAGTTAGAGTCTGCTTAAATATAATAGCAATAAGTCTCTATTGTCCTTGCAATTCTAGGTTCATACAATAATACTTGCTCAAATTTTGAGTTAAACATTGGAAATCCCTATTTGATGAAGTTTGTGGATAACTTCACTGCAAACCCTCACGAGACAACACTCGTCCACTAGGGTAACCTAGGTGTTTAACGGCTTGTTGCATCTGCTAAATGCAACCATGATGCCTGCGAAAGTGAGTTAGGATATTGCTTGAGGACCAGCAAAATTCAGGTTTGGGGGTGTGTTAAGTGCACATATGTGCACATTTTTAGCACTCTTTTGTACCTAATTTTCTGAAGTTCTCCTGCATATAACTCTTAAAAAGATGTATTTTCTTATTTTGGTTCCTTGTTGTAATTGAAGGTCCTTTCGGGCCAAACCCACCTAAAACCTGGGTTACTCCCTATCTTTCCACTACATCATCACGATTCATCCCTATTGTTATGGACAGAAGTTCATCTCAACCAATTGCGATGACCCAATCAAATTGTTTTCATGTTCATTTCGCCTATTCCCAACAGCTATGAAATTAATTCTTAATAATGATATTTATCCCTGTTCATGGCTGAAAACACTGTTCATATGAACAGTGTTATGAAAAATATACTATGTTCACTGTTCTTCTTCTTCCTCCCGCAGTGTTCCAGCCGCGTCCAAGCTTCCCAGATCTCGCATCCAAGTATCCCGCAGCGCTCTTCAGCCTCCCACGTCCATCCCATGATGCACTCCCGCCTCTCAACCGTGGCCCAAAGAAGAAAATCCATGTCTGTTTCCTTCTCCATTTGAGCATTCCGGGCAAGTATCCAGCATCTTCCCTACTGTCCGGATTAGCCTCCGACCCAGCACTCCCACGCTTCCATGGTCCAAAGAAGGAATTCCACGAAGCTCCCGGAGTCCCAGCAATCACCCGTGATTCAGCCATCCGTGAATCACCCCCTCCACGGATCACGTCCTTCTCCCAGCCTCCTTCGCGTCCATTCCGAGTCAGCCTCTCAGCATCCCGTGATGCTTCCTAGTGATCCCGCAGCTTCCTCCTTTCCGGATCAACGTCTCCAGCATCCAGTGAGATCATGCGTGAGCCCAAGCATCTAGCCGTCCCTCTCTTCCGGATTCGAGCCATTCACCAGCTGTCCCAGTTGATCTCGCGGCCAGCTCCCATCGAACCAGCTCCCTTGCTCCAGCCATTTGCGTGTAGTCCGCCCCAACGATCATGTGTCCGTTCCCCATGGATTCATCGCCGGCTTCAAAGGATGGGGGTGATCTATATATAAAGGGAGGAAGAGCTCTGTTGAAGGGGGGAAGAGGGGAGTGCTCGGCTGGTCCAAAGAGGGGAGGAGATCGGAAAGAAAAAGGAAAACAGAGCCATGCTCTATTTTTGAAAGAAAGAGAAATAAAAAAATAAGCCCACTGAGCGTGCCACAGGAGGAGTTTTCTGATTTTTTTTTTCTTTCTTCCTTTGTTTTCATGTTTTATTTTGTAGAAGGAGGAAGCATTAGGCTTCCAATCTTCACTTTATTTTTGTACTTGTCCTTTTATGCAATCCATAAATCTCTTTTTATGCAATCTATATTCTAAGTTTCAGTTTCTGTAATTTATTTTATGTGCACTGGAAATCTTATTTAAATATTTTTTCTTGCTGTTTGACCGCTACGCTGCATTAGACTTCGATTCCAAATATATGTCTTTTCGTTATTTTCAAATAGAAAATATTCTCTGGTAGACTAGAGAGTCATTCAATATTCCCGAAGTAATATTTTTTTCTTATTATTCAAAAATCGGCTTTGAATCCGAGTGAATGTTTTGATTTTTATGCAACTCCAATCGCCTCCCTGTGGATCGACCTCTTACGACCACTATTCTTCGAGTAGAAAAGGTAAGAGTATAATTAATTTAAACTTTGTTTGTCGGTTCTAACAGTATTTTCAGGTAAATAGGAATCGGACAACAACAACCACCAAGGCCCAGCAGCCGCTAGACCTTCCCTGTCCGCTCCTCCCTCTCTTCCTTCTTTTCCTTCTTCCTCCTTGTTTTCGGAATGGGATGAAGAACATTAACTTTTAAAGAGTTCATAGTTATGCACAAGAATATTAATTTTTGACCCTTTAACTTGGCTTGTTCCTTCATGAGTCACTTCTAAGCACTCCCAAATTTCTTAAGCAGAGATGCAAGTAGATATTCCATTAAATTCATTTGCATCTAAGGAGCGATATAAAATATTTATGGCTCTAGCATTTAATTGAGCCAATCTTTTATCACGCACATCCCATTCCGTTTCAGATTTAGGAAAAGAGATGCCATCAATCAATTTTGTGGGTGTGTGAGGTCCATTTAATATAACACTCCACGAATCATAATCTAAGGCCTGTATGAAACTGTGCATTTACGCTTTCCATTAAGTATAATTTGTTCTAGCAAATAGTGGGGGTCTGCTTGTGGATTGGCCTTCTACCAAAGATGTCCCAACAGGGGCTGCCATGATCTTTAGCTTTGATGGTTAGATCAACAAAAAATATTAGAGCACCTGCTCTAATACCAATTGTTGCTCAGAGATGCAGCCCAAGAGGGAGGGGGGTGAATTGGGTAAAAAAAATTTTAACCAAATGAACTTTACAATTCAAACTTAAGATGCAGCGAAATGGTTTCTTGCTTAGGTTCTTTGAATACAATGCTTGTTTCCTAATCTTCTGTAGGCAGCGAGCGCACTAGGTACTACCAATAGCCTCCCTTGGTGCGGTGCCTTAGATAACTACTGTGAGTTTATTTGAGGCTAATCCCAGGTACTACCAGTAGCCTTTCCGTTGGGATTATCTCTAAGTGATTAAGCAAAGACCCAAATCACTAAGCAAGATGGGATGTGATTGCATATGAGAAACGCTAAAGCAATTACAATAAGGTAAAGCAGAGAAACAACAATTGCAGCGAGGAAAAGTAAAGCAATCACAAATAAGAAGAATTTTATAGTGGTTCGGTACCAACCTTGCACCTTCGTCCACTTTCCAAGACCTCTTGAGAATTTTACCATAATTACCCCGATTACAGTCCGGTTGTTTTTCAAGCTCACAACCAACTTGTTGTTTTCATTGGATCACAACGAACCCAGTTGGTTTTACGGGCTGACCAACTACAACCTAACCGTTTGTTTTCCGAGCTCATAATCAATCCAGTTGGTTTTACGAGCTTACCAACCAAAACTTATACACCGTCCAATTAAGGTTTGGACAAGACCTTCCCCAAGTTTCAGACCCTACTAAAACTTGTACAAAAGATATTTGAAGTTTAAAGCACAGACTATTGCTCAACAATAAAAGTATAAATACAAATAGTGAGAGGCAATAGTGAGGTCGTTGGTGTAGAAGGATGTCTTGAATGCTTTACCAACTTCCAGAGCTGAGGATTGATGGAGAAAGATTAACTTTAGCACCTTCAATGGTTTGCTCACTTCAATGCTCTGGTTTTTGGGGCTCACTAATGATATTTGGAGTTTGGTAGTTGAGCTTACTTTTAATCCACTTGGTTCTCTTGTATTTATAGCTTGGAGACTCTTAGAAACTATTTTAGAGTCGTTGGAGACGAAATATAGCTGTTAGAGAGGAAAATGAACTAGCCGTTGCCGTGGAAAAATAGCCGTTGCAGCTTCACCCCATCGCCTGGGGTCGACTCCTAACTTCAGGGGTCGACTCGTGTTCCTCACAAGTCGACTCGATAAGTCCCAGAGTCGTCTCTTGCTTGCTTGCGATTTTAGCTGCTCTCTGGATTTCTCTGTACCACTTAAGGGGTCGACTCCTGCAATGTTAGGGTCGAATCGAATTGTCCAGAGGTCGACTCGAATCTGCGTGAGGTCGACACTTAGACTTGGCTGATTTCGACTGTTCTCTGTCTTTGCTCTGTGCCACTTAGGGGCTCGACTTGCCTTGCACTAGGGTCGACTCCAGTTCTTTACAAGACAGCTCGTGAATACCTCGAGTCGGCTCTCTCAGTCGGATAGAAAGCATCTCCTCTGTCTCCTTCTTTGCGGGTTGTCCGGGGTCGACTCATCTTTTGCTGAGGTCGACTCCTGCTCTGCTGGGGTCGACTCATGAGAATCTTGGGTCGACTTGCCCGCTGTTCTTGGCTCTTCTTTTCTTTAACTCTAGCCACTTGGGGTCGACTCGGCTCTTACTGAGGTCGACTCCTTCAGTAATTTGTTCAGTAATTTGATAGCCTTTTACAGAGATCTTGACTTGGTTTTTCTTGATTCTTTGGAGGTCGTAAATGATCTTTTTCCTTTGTGATCTAAACCTTCACACTCAAGTCAAACTCATTAGATTACACTTTTATCTCAATTATTTTGTAATCATCAAAATTCATTCTTTACAGTTAACACCTTCTTCAACTCACTAATGTCGGGTAAACTCTGAAAGATGACCTAAAAGAAAAAAATGCAAAAGAAGTTGTGTACTTGGGATTCAATGGGAATCAGGGCCGTCTAGGGAATACTTTTTAAGATAATATTAAACATCTACAAGGATGAATATCTACTTGCATGGTGTTCTATCTTTGGAAATACAAGATCTAATCCAAGTTTTACGAATCAATATATGTTCATATATCAATTGAGCTTAAGTGCTTGATAAAAAATAGCGGAACAGCCAAGATCCGCCGAACCAGTACCGAGACCCGTACCGGTCGGCGGACGGGTCGGTACCGGCTAGAGGTGATCACGGGCCTTCTGGCCCGCCCAGCCCGCCCAGCTCGGCCCGAAAATTTTCGGGCTTGGGCATTGAAAAAGCGCCCATTGGTCGGGCCTGGGCAGGAAAAGCGGCCCGACCAAAAAAATCGGGCCGGGCCTGGAAACTTTTAAAAATGGCCCGGTTCGGCCCGGCCCGACCATAAAACATTGATATAATATATTAAAATTTTTTTGAGAAACCCTAAAGACTAAAGACTAAAGTCCCCCCCCTCCTCTCGCTGAGAGCCGCCGCACACCCCCCCCACTCCCTCGCTGAGAGCTGCCGCACCAGGAGGAGCAGCGAGCGACGATGGCGGTCGACGACAACGACGAGGCGGTGATCGCCGCGCTCCGCGCCTCCCGCTCCAACATCGTCTCCATTCTCCGTGCCTCCGCCCGCATGGACAAAGGCCTCGCCGCCGTGGACGCCCGCCTCTCCCTCGGCCTCGACTCCCTGGATGCGGTCACCGAGGCGGTGGCACCGCTACAGTCGCAGGCCATGGCCACCAAGGCCCTCCACGCCCGCATCAACCGCGCCGTACCCCCGGCCCTCTCCCTCCTCCGCAGCTTCGCTCTCGTGGAGTCCCTCCAGCGCCGCCTCCTCCGCCTCTCATCCAGGACCTCCTCCTTACCCCGTCTTCGCGACTTCGTCGACTGCGTGGACCCCCTCCGCGAGACCATCGCCGCCGTGGCCATTTTTGGCCATTTCTAGATTCCCAAAAAAAAAAAAAAATTGGCCCTGTCGGGTCGGGCCTGTCGGGTCAGGTTTCGGGTCGGGCCTGGGACCAGATTTATAAGGTTGGGTCGGGCCTGGACAAAAATTTAAGCCCGACAGTCGGGCCGGGCCGAGTCTGGGCATAGCCATCGGGCCTAATTTCTGCTGTAGAGCCCGGCCCGGCCCGGTTTTGATCAGCTCTAGTACCGGCACACCCAATCATTTTTGTGAGTTTTTCAAGTTCAATTAATTGGTAATCAATCTTTTTGAACTTTTCCAATAATTTTAAGTCTAATTGATAATTTGATATTTTTTTGATGTTTTTTGATGTTTCTATGATTCTGGTTTAACCTAAATGATGCATCTTGTTATTTTAAAATGATACAAAATATAAAATGATTAGTGAGATGTTGCATTCTATAAGAAGCAACATGAAATATCCTCAAATCAAGTAGTGAGATAAAAAATATAAAATAATATAATCAATTACATATATCTAAAGTATAACATACATATCGATATTTAAAATCTCGTTGAGAGACGATGCCTCTCGTAGATATCCAGATCATTAGCGTAGTCAGGAGGTACATTAACCCATTTTTTTAACCAAGCGGCATTGTAATCTTGTATGTTCACCCATAAGGAATGCGTTCCGGGTTACAAGCACTCTCGAATCTCTCGCCGAAACTCTGGCTCTGAGAAGTATCCACTGGCTAATAAAATGACTGTGAAGGGGCTCATCCAAATAAACCAATAAAATCTGACTCGTAAGATGCTCCGGGCTACGTAGGGTAGTATCCACTGAAAGATGCCTTAGACGCACTATATCCATATCTATATCCGTATGGATCATAGGTTGTCTGTGGCTGCGGATAATAGACTTCGGTATACGATTTGGAATCTAATATGTTTATGAATTCTACTTCATGTGCGAGGTTATCTGCAGCTGCATCGTGTCCTTCTGAATGACCTCAAGGAGCTTGTATCCTATATATAATCGGATCCTCATGGGCTCCATCAGATCATGCACTGTGGTCTCTGTCCTATATAGCATGCCTAAACTGGAACTCACCAGTGAATCGAAGACCATCCTACGCCTGTCTCATAAACGGTGGTCTTTTGTCCTCCACTCCCTTCTTGCGGCTGTCTCATAAACAGTGAATTAAATGCCACCTTGCGAATGATTCATAGGAAAATCGGTCACTACATGACTTTTTGTCTGAGACATCCTCTCAAAGATATAATCGAGAGATACTTAGACGCAGCTACTATGCTATCCGGTCGACTTGCTCAGGAGGGTGACATACATCCTTCTGGAATAGTCAGACAGAGAGGGGCACGAAGGGTAAGAAGGCACCTGCCTAGCATACCAAAAAAGAAAAACAAAAGGCACCTATAGCACCAATGAAGAGTGTCGAGGAGTCAGTTCACTTAGATTCAGAGACGGAAGCAGTAGTTCTGGGAGTCATGGATCTGCTAGCCAGAGAGGGAGTGGATGATAGAAGACCATCGTTTATAAGATGTTGCAGGTCGGTCTTTGATTCACCGATGAGTCTTAAATTACGCATGTTACACAGGATAAAGACCGCATTGCACGATTTGGTAGAACCCGCGAGGATACGATTGCATATAGGAGATGAGCTTCTCAGGATCATTCAGGAGGATATGATGCAGCTGCAGATGATCTTCACGTGGAGTAGGATCCATAGACATATCAGGTTCCGAGTCTTATACTAGATCCTATTATCTGTAGCTACAGGCAGCCTATGACCTATATGGATATGGATATTGTGGAGTGATTGAATATTCTCCTAGTTGATTTTGATGAGTTCAAAGCACTTGAGTATGTTTTATGTTGTTCTAATGAATTCAATCTAGTGTTTTAGGTGAATCTTTATTAATTTCTGTCTAAGTGCCTTTAGCTTTGGTTTAGAGTCTTTTTGTGAATCTTTATTAATTTCTGTCTAAGTGCCTTGAGCTTTGGTTTAGAGTCTTTTTGTTAAGTATTGAAATCTGTCTGAACCGAAATCTGTCTGAACCAATTTCTGCATCACGAGTCGACCCCTGGACTCTGCGAGTCGACTCCGGGACACTTGAAGTTTCTGGCACAAGCTCGAGTCGACTCTGGAACTCTCCGAGTCGACTCCGATTGAGAACAGATAGAAAGACAGAACGATGGATTTTCGACCCAGAGATCGAGTCAACTCCAAAAGGTTGCGAGTTGACTCCGGTGCTTGGAGAGTCGACTTCAGATGGTCCCGAGTCGACTTCCAGAAGAAGACAGTGAAAACGGCAGAGAATTGATTTTTGAAGACCTGATATCGAGTCGTCTCCAATGGATCCAGAGTCGACTCCCAAATTAGCCGAGTCGACTCCAACAAAGCCCAAGTCGACTCCAACAAAGCCCGAGTCGACTCTGAGGCAGATTAGTTCAAAAAGACAGTGAATCAATTTTTCGGTCTCTGAGAGCGAGACATCTTCTGAAGATCTCGAGTCGCCTCTCAAGTTAGCCGAGTCGACTCCAAGTTAACCCGAGTCGACTCGAGGAAGAAAAACAGAAAATGGGTTCTCTGGATTCCTGAGAACGAGCCGACCCCTAAGTGCCCTAGTCGTCTCTAGTTGTTGGCGAGTCGACTCTAGTTTGGTCCGAGTCGACTCCAGGACAAGGCATGCACTTTAATTCAAATTTGAAACAGTGGCCGAGTCGTCTCAAGTATAGCGCAAGTCGACTCCAGTAATAGCCGAGTCGACTCCAGATCATGCGAGTCGACTCCGATCCCAACGGATATATTGTCAGATTGTGCAGATGGGTCAGAACGGCTCCAAATCAGTCTCTAACGGCTATTTTTCAAAGGGAATCACTTAAATAACCAGAGTGAACAGTTATAGACAACAAGAGAGTTATTCCACTTGAGCATTAAAGTTTTTCAACCACCAAAAGCATCTCAAGAGTGAATCCAAGCAAAAGAAGGGAGAAGTGCATTCAACTAAAACCAAAAAGACTTCCTTCGCATTAAAAGCTCTACCGACTGTTCCCCATCCTCCGGTTCATTCAAGAGGAGACTCAAAAATCGAGAAGTCCCTCTTCCTCATCCCAAATCTGTTTGAGGGCTTCTAACTCAATCTTGTTTATATTGTTTCATATTTGCTTTTCAGAAGCTCTACTTGTGAACTTTAAACTCTTGCTTTTTGTACTTGACTCAATCAGGGGAATGAATCAAGGATTGTAAGGTTTGTTGGTAAGCCAAAGATAAAACCAACGGTGTAAGGTTGTGATTGGTGAACCGGAGAAAACCAACTGGGTTTGTTTGTCACTCCGGAAAAACAATCGTTTGGTTCTAGTCGGTGAGCCTGTCAAAACCGACCGAGTTCGTTGTGATCTCGTGAAAACAACAAATTCGGTTGTGAGCTTGCAAAACAACCGGCTGTAATCCGAGGAATTATAGTGAACTCCCAAGTGCGGCTTGGGGAGTGGACGTAGGAGCAAGTGTTGGCTCCGAACTATTATAAATCTCTCTGTGTTTGTATTGGTCTTTGTCTCTTTCTCTCCCCTCACTCATTGCATCTAGTGATCTAACTAATCCACTTGCAATAGATTTAGTTAATCACTCACCTAATCTTTAATTGGTCAATATTTAATCAAAACCCAATTCAGCCCCTCCTCTTGGGTTGTCTCCTTGGGCAACAAGTAGTATCAGAGCGGGTGCTCTCATATCGATTGGTGTTCCAATCTTTAAACAGAGTAAAAGATTAAGATGACAACCCCATTTGGATCTTCCCTTAGTGAAAGACAATCCACCAATAGGCCACCATTATTCAAGGGTACAAATTATACCTATTGGAAGGCTAGGATGAGAATCTTCATCCAAGCCCAAGACTATGATGTATGGAGCATCATAGTAAATGGACCACACATTCCAACACACACGGTAGATAATGTGTCCATTCCCAAGCTTGAGAAAGATTGGGATGAATTTGATAGAAAAAAAGCACAACTTAATGCTAAGGCAATGAACGTACTATATTGTGCCTTAGAGCCAAATGAATTCAATAGAATCTCTACTTGTATTTCTGCAAAAGAGATATGGGATAGACTTGAAGTGACCCACGAGGGCACAAATCAAGTCAAAGAATCTAAAATCAACATGCTAGTTCACAAATATGAACTATTTAAATGAAATCTAATGAAACCATCTCTTGCATGTTCACCAGATTTACTGATATTGTCAACGGTTTAAAAAGTCTTGGCAAAAGCTACACTAACAGTGATCTTGTCAGGAAGATTCTTTGCTCTTTACCAAGGTCATGGGAAGCCAAGGTCACGGCAATCCAAGAAGCAAAAGACTTGAACACGCTGCCACTCGAGGAGCTTCTTGGATCTCTAATGACGCATGAGCTCGCGATGAAACAACATAGCGAAGAAGAATCCTCCCATAAAAAAAAGGTAATTGCCCTCAAGTCTACTTCTTCTAACAAAGATCTTTCTTGCAGTAGCAGTAGTGAAGAAGAAGACAATGAGGAAGATGAAGAAGAGGCTTTCCTTGTGCGAAAATTCAGAAGATTCATCAATAGGAAGAAGCCCTTCCATAAGAAGAGATTTCCTTCGAGTTTCTTCAATAAGGATAAAGGTAAGAAAAAAGAAAGTGAGGGAATCGGATGCTACGAATGCAAGAAGCGGCGTCATTTCAGAGCCGACTGCCCCTTACTGAAGAAGGTCAACAAGCACAAGAAGAAGAAAGCTCTTCTCACCACCTAGACTGACTCCGATAAGTCATCATCATCATCGGAAGAGGAATAAGAGGAGAAGGCCAATTTCTGCTTTATGGCCAATGAAAATGAGGTAATGTCTGAAACTCATTTGGATTTCACGTTTGAAGAATTGTATGATACTTTTAATGAGCTGATGGATGAATATAGGACAATAACTTTTAAAAACAAAGAACTGTAACTATCTAATCAATCTTACATTCATAAAACTGATAAATTGATTAAGGATAAGGACACTATTATCAAAGAAAATTTAGAACTTAAAATAAGCAACCAACTACTAACTCAAAAAACTGAAACCTTAATTAAAGATAAAGAAAAATTAACTAAAGAAGTTGAAAAATACAAACCTATGGTTGAAAAATTTACCTATAGTTCAGAAAAACTACAAATGATGCTAAATAATCAAAGAGCTGTGTTTAACAAAGCCGGTTTAGGGTACAAACCAAAGAATAAGCAAAAATTACTCAAAAACTTCTTTATGAAAGCCGGAGAAAGCAAACCCAAAAATATAACTTGTTTTTGTTGTGGTAGAGTAAGACATAAAGCTAATGTATGTAACTACAGAAAAATAGAAACTAAAATGAAATTAACAAGAGTTTGGGTTTGAAAAGGAACCACATTAAATAATCATGAAGGACCCAAGAGAACTTGGGTGCCTAAGGTTGATTGATTTCCTTGTGAATAGGAGTATCTTGCGGCCAAGCTCAATAAACAATGTTGGTACTTGGATAGTGGCTGCTCAAGATACATGACGGATGACAAGGAGCAATTCTTCACCCTAGAATCTAAGAAAGGAGGTGTGGTGACTTTTGGAGACAATAACCAAGGTCACATCATTGGTATCGGTAAAATACAAATCACACCTTCAACCCTTGTTGATAATGTTCGGTTTGTAGATGGTCTCAAGCATAATTTACTTAGCGTTAGTCAATTATGTGATAGAGGTTTTGATGTTTTGTTTAAGTCATCTTTATGCATCATAACCAATTCAATTGACAATAGCTTAGTTTTCAAAGGACTAAGACGTGGCAATATTTATGTAGTAGATCTTGATGATCTTGCTAAAAACAGCAACTGCTTAGTAGCTAATGATACTAAGCTCAATGAGGCAAGTTGGTTATGGCATTGTAAATTTGGTCACGCAAGCATGAATACACTGTCTAAATTAATCAAAAGAGATTCTGTGATTGGTTTGCCAAAGCTGAAATTTGAAAAAAATAAAATTTGTAGAGCGTGTCAATTTGGCAAACAATCTAGAAGTTCTTTTAAGTCTATAAACAGTGTTTCTACTACTAGACCTCTTGAGCTACTTCACATGGACCTCTTTGGACCAACTAGGACTACAAGCCTTGGCGAAAAGAAGGATGGTCTTGTCATAGTAGATGATTTTTCTAGATACACATGGGTCATGTTTTTAGCTCATAAAGATGAAGCATTTTCAGTATTTAAGAAATTCCATAAGGAAGTAATTAATGTAAAAAATACTTCAGTTATAGCTATTAGGAGTGATCATGGAACAGAATTTGAAAATCATCTCTTTGAAAAATTTTGTAGTAAATGATAAGTGCTGATTAATCTATAATTTAATATTCTTTTTCCAGCACTTATCAATGTTCTTAAATGGATAACTACTTGTTTTACCATGAAATCGAATAATCATTGAAATAAATTCAAATTACGGTAAGAAGTAAATAATACTTTTCTTAAAACAGACTCTGAATTTGTCTCTCTTCTGGTTGAGATCTTCCATAAAAATATATAAGGAAGAGATTGTGTGACCCGATTTATTAACCTGATGGAGTTGTAATCAAGCTAAGGGTATAATTAAATGGGCTTTGGTCCTGGTTAGATTGAAAGTTATAATATTTGATTAACCCTTTTATTAAGTCACGGTCTGATCTGGTTGAGTTCAATCTGAAGCGGTTCAGCAAGAATTAAATTTAAATGACATTTGGGCTCGAGAACAAGTTTAAGCAAATCAACGATCATGACCCACCTCAAATCCAAAGCCAATTCCCAACCAATTCCTTATCTGCCTTCATATAAAATTTTTAATTTAAAAAAAAATAATAAAAATATATATATATAATATAATAAAAATTAAATATCCACGATTCACTGTTCATATGAACAGTGTTTTCACTGTGGTCGTCACCCAATGGATGATCCGACCCGGCCTCAACTCCTTCTCCACCTCCTGCTGATGGAAAGGTTCTCGTTCTTGCTGCGGCAGGAAGATGAGCTTGCTGAAGGGACACGCCGCTGCACTTGGGCTCAATCTCCTTTGGCTCAGGTGCTGATAAGTGGCTCGACCTTTGGCTGAATGTGGTCCAACCTTACCTGCAATTGACTTGAAGTGGGCGAGCTTAAGTGTGGCTGAATTAGCCTGCTGGGTTGACCCAAGGTTCAGCACTAAGAGGCTGAACTTCAGGCGCCTAATCCTCCTCTACTTGGTTCTGATTTGGATTAGTCAGTCTTCGCCTGCTGAATAGGATCCAATCCTTGGCTGCTGCTTGGTTGGGTTCGAACACAAGTCACACAGGTTACTTCAGAAATTCAGGCGCCCCAAATTGAGCATCACGGCCGAAATTTGCTCCTCCCTCCCGTTCCAGCCACGAGTTCCACGCGACGGATCCACATTTTCAACATCTTCCATGATCTCAGCCTTCGTGATTCACCCATCCAGGCGTCCGCCCTCCCCTTCCGCCCGTGATCCAGTCCTTTCCGTCCGACTGCAAGCGTGATCCCGACGTCCCAACCGCATCCAGCGCCTCCGTTTTCATCCGGATCCAATCCCAGCAGCCATAGCCAGATTCTCCGCACGTTCCCCTTTCTCCCGCGATGCATCCAGCCAGGCATTTTCCGCATTCAAGCACCTGTGGCATCGTCGTCGTCCTCGGGTGTTCCGCCTGCGACCATTCCTCCGTCGATCCCGCAGCCAGCCATTTTCCACATCAGCCCGTTCCAGCAGCATCCAATGACCACACCAGCCACCAGCATCTGCAAATCTCGTCCCGGAATCACAGCATCCGCACCATGATCTTCAGCCCCTCTCCCATCGTCCCAGCGATCTTTCAGCAACCGCGTCCGCGTGCCAATCTTCCGCTCGAAATCCAGCCACGGATTGACGCCCTCCGCCCTCTCCACGCTTGCTGGGGACCTATAAAAGGAGGCCATCGTCCGGTGGCAAAAGGGGGGGAGCTCGGGAGCGCGGTGGAGGAGCTCGGCGGGGAGAAAAAGAAAAAAAATAGGGGAGATCCCCTGTTTCGGTGAAGAAAGAAGAAGAAGAAACCGAGTGGGAGAGATAAAAAAATAAAAAAAGAGAGAAAGGAGGGGGGGGGGAAGAGAAGAGTTTTGGATATTTTGGGAATTATGGGAGGTGATCAATTTCATTTGAAGATGGGAGTTCGTCCGGAAGCCATGCTCGGCTAAACATCTAGTCTAGGGCTGGATGAAGCCCTAGCAATGTATCAGGGCAATTGTAGTTCTTTTTTTTTTATTATTATTTTGGAGCTTGTTTAAATTCTTATTTTCAATGAAATATTTCTTCATGATATTTAAATTTTGAGCATGCTAGTTACTAATCATGTTTGCTAAAGTAGTCTAAGATGATCCATGCCTAGGAAGATGAAGTGTGCTGCATCCTAGATTAGTATACTTAGGTAGACACTTCATGCTACACCGAAGATGGATCTTCCTAACACTCTTTATGCTTTTATTTTAAAAGGCTTGTAGCCAAAATTGCATGCCTCTCCAAAAGATAAAAATTAAGAATACAATCATTGATGCAATGCTATGTGGTGGATTCCAAACCCTAGATCTATTTACTTTGATAAAATTTCAATTCGTACTCATAGATTAATTTAGTTGAATCAAGTTAGCAAATCCTTCTTTTTGATTTATTATTAAAGAAAAATAACTAGCCTCCAATCTCTGTGGACCGACACCCGTAATCACTATCCTACAGGATACGTGCTATTGCATGGTTTTATTTTCAAAATTGAAAGAACCGATCAATTTTTGGCGCCGTTGCCGGGGATTGCTAGCATAGTTATTTTTCTTATTAAAAAAAAAATTATTTAAAAATTAAAAAAAAAACTTTCTTTTAAAAAAAAAAATTTCTATTATTGTTACTTTTCTTATCTTCTTTTTCTCCCTTACTATTTTTTTTTTATTTGATCAGGAATCGAGGAAAAAAATATGGGATGATCAAAAGGAGAACTGCTGGAAAAGAAATGCTGTAGAGGTTTAAAAAAAAAAAATTGCTGGGGAAATTTCCTTTGGTAACCTCTAAACTTTTCTTATTTAAATTAATTATTGGTTTGAAATTTTGTGGTGATTGATTGATTTTAATTATAGCAAAATTGTGAATGCATGCTTGATACGCATACACAAATCAATTTGCACATAGTAAGGGCAATCACCCCAACAAGATAAGAGCCGGATTTCATCACCGGACTCTTGCCCAACTTAGGTGAACTCAATCTCACATAGTGTCATCTTTAATTTAAATCAATTAGACGTTGGCCCCTAGGGACATTCGAGCTCAATAGGACGAAGATCACCGAAGGTTGCACCAATTTCGCTCTGTGGCTTAGTTGATGTCTAGATAAGCTTTGTCCCTATAAGGGAGACAGTTCATCTGTTCGAGGCAAGTGGGTTTTAAGTGGGACCTTTGCGAACGCATCGTGACCCCTCCACTTACCTGGGAGCTTACCTGGTCAACTCGGTTCATTAGACCGGATTGGAGGCTTAGGTGCCCTCTTCAAACCAGTTAGGAGCTGTCTAGTGATTTTAGGACAAATCAAGGACTGATGTGTTTTTCTTTTATTGCATGCTTGACTGATCGAGTACTAATGTATGCAAGGGAGTCGTTCTAGAGTACGTGACCTATTACCTTTTGACCCTGAAATAGAACGAACCCTTAGGAATATTCGAGCTAAGATCAAAACATTAGAATCATCCCTACCTCCTGAGATGGCTGAAGAACAACCCAAACTCCTGAGGGAGTACTTTACTCCCACCATTTACACTTCCCCATCTTGCATTCGATTACCTGAAGTAGCAGCGGTACAATATGAAATAAAGTCTAGTGTGATCCAAATGCTTCCATCTTTTTATGGGCTCACCAATGAAGACCCAAAAAAAACACCTAGATGAATTCCTTGAGATTTGCACCACTGTCAAGATTCAAAATTTCACTGATGATGCTTTAAAACTTAGGTTATTCCCCTTCTCCCTTAAAGATAGAGCCAAACAATGGCTGAATTCTTTAGAAGCTAACTCAATTCGTTCTTGGGATCAAATGCAACAAGAATTCCTTAAAAAATACTTTCCTATAGGAAGAACGAACCAGTTTAGACGTGCCATTACAAGCTTCTCCCAAACCGAGGGAGAAGAATTTCATGAAACTTGGGAGAGATTTCGGGACCTAATCCGTAAATGCCCTCATCATCAAATACCTAAGTGGCAGCTAGTGCAATGTTTCTATGACGGTTTGACGGAACGAAACCGTCAGATGATCGATGCTGCATGCGGGGGGACTTTCATGCTTCGAAATGAGCATGAAGCATGGCAATTATTTGAAAATCTTAATGAAAACTCCCTCCACCATGCTTCATGTTCTCGTCAAGCACCCCCGAATTTTCAAACAAAAGGGGCCATTTGTGAAATAAGTCATTCTATGGACCTGTCTAGCAAGGTAGATGCATTGTCCCATAAGATTGACCAACTAATGATAGGAGGACATGTCGTTAGCTCTTCCCAAGCACAAGTGTGTGCTATCTGTTCTAGCCCATCGCATCCAATTCATGAGTGCTCCTCAGCACCCCAATATCCCGAACTCGTGCAAGAACACATCAATGCTGCCCAAACACAGCCCAGACCGGGTAATGATCCATTTTCCAATACATATAATCCGGGATGGCGGAATCATCCAAATTTTTCTTGGAGGCAGCAAGCTTCTAATACCTCCCAACCCTTCTCCCAAAATTTTCAAAACCCTCAGAATTTTCATCCCTACCGTCCCTCAACCCAATTTCAGCATCCTCCTCCTCCAACCCAAAGAAATACAGCCTTTGAGGAGAAGGTGTTGACTGCCCTTCAAGGTTTGGAGGCAAATACACAACTATTGCACTCTCACACACAATCAATTGCTAAGCTAGAATCCCAAATGGGTCAACTAGCCAATGCATTAAATAAACGAGAGGAAGGTAAGCTTCCAAGTCAACCAATGAGTAATCCAAGGGGACAATACGTGGCTCAAGAAACCCGACTAAATCATGAGCAAGCCAATGCTTTGACTACCCTAAGGAGTGATCGTATAATAGATAATAAGGTTGGGGGAGTAACAATAAGGAAGATGAAGAAGAGGAGAGGAATGTTTCACATGAAAACCCAAAACCTTCTTCAGCTAGTCCACCATCTGTCACAACCCATACTCCAAAGGCTCCATTTCCTGAAGCACTTAATGCACCCACTCCCTTTGGCAAGAAGGGAACTTCACTAGAAGAGATGATGGAGGTGTTCAAACAAGTTAAAATCAACCTTCCACTTCTTGATGCCATCAAACAAGTTCCCTCCTATGCCAAATTTCTCAAAGACCTTTGCACCCAAAAGCGAAAATCTAGGACACATGTGCCTAAAAAGGTCTTACTTACTGAACAGGTAAGTTCCATTCTCCAATACAACACTCCTCCAAAATTCAAAGATCCTGGCGCTCCCACTATTTCCTGTGTCATAGGAGATAACTCCATTGACCGAGCGCTCTTAGATCTAGGGGCAAGTGTGAATCTTCTATCCTATTCAGTCTATGAGAAATTTGGGTTAGGTGAATTAAAACCTACCTCGGTGTCCTTACAATTGGCTGATCAATCTGTGAAGATACCACGGGGGATGATTGAAGATGTTCTTGTCAAGGTAGACAAATTCTATTTTTCAGTAGATTTTATCGTCCTTGACATAGAACATGTGCCCAACCTAAAAAAACAAATCCCTGTGATTCTTGGTCGTTCCTTTTTAGCGACAGCCAATGCATGTATCAACTGTAGAACCGGGGCAATGGATATATCATTTGGGAACATGAAAATTAAGTTGAATGTGTTTCATGCCGCTGACCAACATGTGAGGAAAGACGAGTGTTGCCTAATTGATGAAATGGATGATCTTGTAGAGGAAGCCCTTCCCTATATCTTAGCAGATGACCCTTAGAGGCATGTCTGGCCCATTTTGACATTGACAACTTTGATATAGATAAGGCCATAGAAGAAGTTAACATCTTACTTGACAATCAATCTCCTGTGAGTTCCCTTCCTTGGAAGAGCCGACCTGAACCTCTTCCTCCATTGCTAGCGTGCCACTTTGTCCTTCCATTGATTCACCACCTAAACTTGAGTTAAAGCCACTTCCAACAAATCTTAAGTATGCCTTTCTAGGACCAGAAGATAGCCTCCCTGTAATCATCGCAGCCAACTTATCTATTGAACAGGAGGGTAAACTTTTGAGGGTGCTAGAAGAGAATAAACATGCCATAGGATGGTCTGTAGCCAATTGAAAGGGGTTGACCCCTCTGTTTGCATGCATCGAATTCATCTCGAAGATGATGCAAAGCCCACCCGAGAAATGCAAAGAAGACTCAATCCTAACATGAAGGAGGTAGTCAAGAAAGAAGTGGTGAAGTTATTAGATGCCGGAATCATTATCCAATTTCTGATAGTAAGTGGGTGAGTCCGACACAAGTGGTACCCAAGAAATCAGGTATCACTGTGGTTGAGAATACGGAAGGAGAATTAATACAAACACGCACAACCACGGGTTGGCGCGTGTGCATTGACTATAGAAAACTTAACTCAATGACTAGGAAGGACCATTTTTCTCTACCTTTCATAGATCAAATTTTGGAACGGTTGGCTGGTCAAGGTTTTTACTGCTTCTTAGATGGTTATTCTGGATATAACCAAGTACCTGTCTACCCGGATGATCAAGAGAAAACCACCTTTACTTGCCCATTTGGGACATTTGCATATAGGAGAATGCCTTTTGGACTATGCAATGCACCCGCAACTTTTCAACGATGCATGATGGCCATTTTTTCAGATATGGTGGAAAACTTTCTAGAAGTGTTCATTGATGATTTCTTAGTTTTTGGCCTATCTTTTGATGATTGTCTAGACAATTTGACCTTAGTTTTGAAAAGATGTAAGGAGACCAACCTAGTACTAAGCTGGGAAAAGAGCCATTTTATGGTTCAAGAAGGCATAGTTTTTAGGACACGTCGTGTCCAAGAGGGGCATTGAAGTAGATAAAGCCAAAGTCGATCATATTTCCAATCTTCCTCCACCAAAAACTGTGAAACAAATCCGATCATTCCTTGGCATGCTGGTTTCTATCGTCGCTTCATTTCAGGATTTCAGTAAGATTTCCAAATCCTTGTGCAATCTTCTTGCCAAGGACCACTCCCTTTGTCTTTGATAAAACATGCGAGGAGGTATTTGAAAATCTTCGCTCGAAATTGACTACTGCACCTATCATACGGCCCCCTAATTGGACCCTTCCATTTGAACTAATGTGTGACGCATCCGACTATGCCATTGGGGCAGTTTTAGGGCAACGGCTAGATAAGGTACCTCATGTCCATCTACTACGCTAGTAAAGCACTCTCAGATGCACAATTTGAACTACACCACCACTGAGAAAGAATTGCTAGCTGTAGTTTCGCGCTAGACAAGTTTCGATCTTATCTATTAGGGATCCAAGGTTACCGTATTCACTGATCATGCTGCCCTTCGACACCTTCTTGCAAAGAAGGATACCAAACCCCGTCTGATTCGATGGATTCTTTACTACAAGAATTTGACCTAGAAATTCGTGACAAGAAAAGGAACTGCAAATGTCGTAGCGGACCAATTATCTAGGATTCTTCTTGAGCCCTCTTGTAAACATACCTCATCCTTACACGATTCTTTTCTAGATGAACAATTATTTGAGGTACAAAGAATAAAATGCCATGGTTTGCCAAACATAGTGAATTACCTTGCCATAGGACGAATTCCTGATGATTGGTCAACTCAAAATAAGAACCGATTCTTTTCACAAGTAAAGTTCTATTATTGGGATGATCCTGATTTATTCAAGTATTGTCCCGATCAAGTCATCCGTCGATGTGTCCCTGAATGTGAATTTCAAAGTATTCTTTCATTCTGCCATTCACAAGCTTGTGGGGGGACATTTTGGGGTAGAAAAACTGCAGCAAAAGTTTTACAAGTGGGATTTTATTGGCCCACACTTTTCAAAGATGCCCATAACTTTTGCCAAACTTGTGAACGGTGCCAACGATGGGTACATCTCTCGTAGAGATATGATGCCTCTCAATCCTATTTTAATTGTAGAAATCTTTGATGTCTGGTATTGACTTCATGGCCTTTCCCACCATCTTTGGTTTCAAATATATTCTGGTAGGGGTGATTATGTTCAAAATGGGTAGAAGCTGTCGCCACTAAAACTAATGACCACAAGGTTGTGATTAATTTTTACATGAAAACATCTTTTGTCGTTTTGGTCACCCCGAGCCATTATCAGTGATGGGGATCTCATTTTGCAACCGATCTTTCGAGCTTTGGTTCGCAAATATAACATCACCCACAAGTTGCTACCCATACCATCCCAAACGAGTGGACAAGTCGAGGTGTCCAATAGAGAGTTAAAACACATCTTAGGAAAACGTACGTCGATAGAAAGATTGGTCTCAAAGGATAAATGATGCACTCTGGGCTTACCGTACCGCCTACAAAACTCCTATTGGCATGTCCCCTACCGATTAGTTTTTGGTAAAGCTTGTCACTTACCGGTAGAACTTGAACATAGAGCTTTCTGGGCTATAAAAAAATTTAACTTAGACATGGCAGTAGCTGGTCCTCACCGAAAACTCCAACTAAGTGAACTTGAAGAATTGCGCAATGAGGCTTATGAAAATGCTAAAATTTATAAAGCAAGGACTAAGGCTTTTCATGATAAAAATATTAACCGTAAGTCCTTCGAACCTGGTCAAAAGGTTTGGCTGTTCAATTCCAAGTTGCGACTCTTCCCGGGTAAACTTCGCTCTAGGTGGGATGGACCATTCGTAGTGAAAAAGGTTTCTCCTTATGGTGCAGTAGAGATCCAACACCTCAATGGTGGACATGTTTTAAAAGTCAATGGTCAAAGGTTAAAACCTTATGTAGACTGTGTTGCCGACGGGCAATTGATCGAATCCCTTAATTTAACGAACCCTGTTTATCAAAATAATTAAGGACCCACTGTGTCTGGCTGAAGACAATAAACTTAGCGCTTGTTGGGAGGCAACCCAATTCTCTTAGATTATTTCTTAACATTGAGGACAATGTTAGGTTTAGGTTTGGGGGTATTCATCTTGATTTTCATCAAAAAAAAAAATAAAAAAAAATAAATAATAATAAAAAAAATCATCTTTAAAAAAAAAATTAAAAAAATATTTTTTTTAAAAAAAATGTGTTTATTTATATATAAAAAATAATTAAAAAAAAGTTTTGTTAAAAAAAAAAACCTAATTTATATACATTTATGCGAGAATGATAAACACACAAGGTATATAAAATCTAAAAGCCCAATGACTAGTGGGAAGTAATACAAATTTAAGTTCTTTTTATTAAGTCTCTCTTAGGGAGTTGTAAGCTAATTAATACTTTGGAATTTCACTACACACTGGCCGACCCTTCTAAGGTCTAGGCTCGACATTATGTTGATAGTATAGTAGCAACCTTGGACCCTGATGAATCATACTTATCTAATCCAAAAAAAAAAAAATCAATAAAAATGGATTTAGTCAGGAACATCGAAAAGGGCTACCTATTGTCAAAGGTCAAGTGGGCTTGTGATGAGGACTCCGAGCATAAGTCCGTAGGGGAGTCTTGATGCCCGACACCTTATGCCAACTGGTGTGAGAGTTGTCGACTGATTGCTCGTTACACGGAGAAATCACCACAAGAGTAAAAGTGCACAATTTATATATCTTTCTTAAAAAAAAAAAGAAAAAAAAAAAAAAAATGCTGTATTGACCGAAAAGACAATAGTGTGAAAGCCGTCGTTGTAAAAATTCGAGTAAACTGGAATATTACAGATAAAGCCCGTGAGGTACTAAAGTAAACATCCACAACTCTCGAAATCCTGCAGATAAGATGATTTTGAATCAGTGAGTAGGTTCCTTCGACCAATCCTTGGAAACTACTGGTATTAGCAATATTTTGGAGATCCGAACTCTTAGCTTGGGTACGGTCCAGATTTCACCGAGCACTCCAGTATAAATAAGTCTTACAACTCCCTAACGGAAACTTAATGACTTTTGAACTTAGATTTGGGCTGACTTAGTAAATAAAACCGTGTGTGCTTTGAAATTCTTATCATTTATGTATCTTAATAATAATAATAAAAAAAAAAGAGAGTTTTTGAAATTCTTTACTAGTATGCATTTGGAATTCGATTTTCACTTCATAGATCAATCGATCTAAAAAAAAATAAAAAAAAATAAAAAATAAAAAAATATAATAATAATAAATAATATAAAAAAATGATTTATTGAAGTTTGTGGGTATCTTCACTGAAAACCTCTCACGAGACTATAACTCGTCCACTAGGGTAACCTAGGGGTTTAAAGCCTTGTTGCATATGGTAAATGCAATCGCGATGCCTGCGAAAGTGAGTTAGAGTTTTTCTTTTCTAATTTTATTTTGCTCGAGGACTAGCAAAACATAGGTTTGGGGGTGTGATAAGTGCTGATTAATCTATATATTTAATATTCTTTTTCCAGCACTTATCAATGTTCTTAAACGGATAACTACTTGTTTTACCATGAAATTGAATAAACATTGAAATAAATTTAAATTATGGTAAGAAGTAAATAATACTTTTCTTAAACAGACTCTGAATTGTCTCTCTTCGGTTGAGATCTTCATAAAAATATATAAGGAGGAGATTGTGTTGACCCGATTTATTAACCTGATGGAGTTGTAATCAAGCTAAGGGTATAATTAAATGGGCTTTGGTCCTGGTTAGATTGAAAGTTATAATATTTGATTAACCCTTTTATTAAGTCACGGTCTGATCTGGTTGAGTTCAATCTGAAGCGGTTCAGCAAGAATTAAATTTAAATGACATTTGGGCTCGAGAACAAGTTTAAGCAAATCAACGATCATGACCCACCTCAAATCCAAAGCCAATTCCCAACCAATTCCTTATCTGCCTTCATATAAAATTTTTAATTTAAAAAAAAAAAATATATATATATATATAATAAAAATTAAATATCCACGATTCACTGTTCATATGAACAGTGTTTTCACTGTGGTCGTCACCCAATGGATGATCCGACCCGGCCTCAACTCCTTCTCCACCTCCTGCTGATGGAAAGGTTCTCGTTCTTGCTGCGGCAGGAAGATGAGCTTGCTGAAGGGACACGCCGCTGCACTTGGGCTCAATCTCCTTTGGCTCAGGTGCTGATAAGTGGCTCGACCTTTGGCTGAATGTGGTCCAACCTTACCTGCAATTGACTTGAAGTGGGCGAGCTTAAGTGTGGCTGAATTAGCCTGCTGGGTTGACCCAAGGTTCAGCACTAAGAGGCTGAACTTCAGGCGCCTAATCCTCCTCTACTTGGTTCTGATTTGGATTAGTCAGTCTTCGCCTGCTGAATAGGATCCAATCCTTGGCTGCTGCTTGGTTGGGTTCGAACACAAGTCACACAGGTTACTTCAGAAATTCAGGTGCCCCAAATTGAGCATCACGGCCGAAATTTGCTCCTCCCTCCCGTTCCAGCCACGAGTTCCACGCGACGGATCCACGTTTTCAACATCTTCCATGATCTCAGCCTTCGTGATTCACCCATCCAGGCGTCCGCCCTCCCCTTCCGCCCGTGATCCAGTCCTTTCCGTCCGACTGCAAGCGTGATCCCACGTCCCAACCTCATCCAGCGCCTCCGTTTTCATCCGGATCCAATCCCAGCAGCCATAGCCAGATTCTCCGCACGTTCCCCTTTCTCCCGCGATGCATCCAGCCAGGCATTTTCCGCATTCAAGCACCTGTGGCATCGTCGTCGTCCCCGGGTGTTCCGCCTGTGACCATTCCTCCGTCGATCCCGCAGCCAGCCATTTTCCACATCAGCCCGTTCCAGCAGCATCCAACGACCACACCAGCCACCAGCATCTGCGAATCTCGTCCCGGAATCACAGCATCCGCACCATGATCTTCAGCCCCTCTCCCGTCGTCCCAGCGATCTTTCAGCAACCGCGTCCGCATGCCAATCTTCCGCCCGAAATCCAGCCATGGATTGACGCCTTCCGCCCTCTCCACGCTTGCTGGGGACCTATAAAAGGAGGCCATCGTCCGGTGGCAAAAGGGGGGGAGCTCGGGAGCGCGGTGGAGGAGCTCGGCGGGGAGAAAAAGAAAAAAAACAGGGGAGATCCCCTGTTTCGGTGAAGAAAGAAGAAGAAGAAACCGAGCGGGAGAGATAAAAAATAAAAAAGAGAGAAAGGAGGGGGGGGGGAAGAGAAGAGTTTTGGATATTTTGGGAATTATGGGAGGTGATCAATTCATTTGAAGATGGGAGTTCATCCGGAAGCCATGCTCGGCTAAACATCTAGTCTAGGGCTGGATGAAGCCCTAGCAATGTATCAGGGCAATTGTAGTTCTTTTTTTATTATTATTTTGGAGCTATTTAAATTCTTATTTTCAATGAAATATTTCTTCATGATATTTAAATTTGAGCATGCTAGTTACTAATCATGTTTGCTAAAGTAGTCTAAGATGATCCATGCCTAGGAAGATGAAGTGTGCTGCATCCTAGATTAGTATACTTAGGTAACACTTCATGCTACACCGAAGATGGATCTTCCTAACATCTTTTATGCTTTTATTTTAAAAGGCTTGTAGCCAAAATTGCATGCCTCTCCAAAAGATAAAATTAAGAACACAATCATTGATGCAATGCTATGTGGTGGATTCCAAACCCTAGATCTATTTACTTTGATAAAATTTCAATTCGTACTCATAGATTAATTTAGTTGAATCAAGTTAGCAAATCCTTCTTTTTGATTCATTATTAAAGAAAAATAACTAGTCTCCAATCCCTGTGGACCGACACCCGTAATCACTATCCTACAGGATACGTGCTATTGCGTGTTTTATTTTCAAAATTGAAAGAACCGATCAGTAAAAAAGGGATAACTCATAATTTTCTGCACCTAGGACTCCACAACAAAATGGAGTGGTAGAAAGAAAGAATAGAACCCTAGAAGAAATGGCTAGGACCATGTTGTGTGAAAGTGATCTCCCAAAGTACTTTGGCTGAAGCTATTAACACATCATGTTATATTCTAAATAGAGTTTTGTTGAGACCAATTATAAAGAAAACACCTTATGAACTTTGGAGAGATAGAAAATCCAAAGTAAACTACTTTCATGTTTTTGGTTGTAGGTGTTTCATCATAATAATGGTAAAGATAACTTGGCAAATTTGATTCCAAATCTGATGAAGGTATCTTTTTGGGATACTCTACATCAAGTAGGGCATATAGAGTCTTCAACAAAAGAACGCTTGTGTTGAAGAATCTATTCATGTTATTTTGATGAGACTAATGATGCTTCTTCTAGCAAGAGAGTAGCTTTGATGATGATGCAGGGATACTTGAAGAATAGCTGGATGACAGACCTTACAAGAGAAGAACCGAAGCAAATTGAAGAGACTTCAACAAGCAAAGAGATAATTGCTAATCATGAGCTTACAAGAGCTTGGAGGTATGATTACGGTCATCCTAAAGAGTTAATCTTAGATGATACATCTCAACCTGTTAAAACTAAAGCTTCTCTTAGAAACTTAAATAATCATCTTGTATTTATGTCACATTTAGAACCCAAAAACATCGAAGAAGCTGAAGATGATGTAAATTGGATAAATGCTATGCAAGAGGAACTTAACCAATTTACAAGAAACAATGTAGGAAACTTAGTTGAAAGACCCTCTGAATACTCAATAATTGGAACTAAGTGGGTGTACAAAAATAAGCTTGATGAAGATGGAGTTATGATTAGGAATAAGGCTAGATTAGTAGCAAAGGGATATAATCAAGAAGAAGGTATATACTTTGATGAGACCTTTGTTCCTGTGGCTAGACTTGAGGCAATCAGATTACTACTAGCTTTTGCATGTTATAAAGATTTCAAATTATTTCAAATGGATGTAAAAAGTGCTTTCTTAAATGGGTATATTAATGAGGAGGTTTATGTAGAACAACCTCCTGGTTTTGAAAATCATCAATACCCCAACCATGTTTACAAATTAAATAAAGCATTTTATGGTCTAAAATAAGCCCCTAGAGCATGGTATGAAAGACTTAGCAAATTTCTATTAGATCATGAATTCTCTAGAGGGAATGTTGATACAACCTTGTTTTTGAAAAAGAAAAGCAAAGATATGTTAATAGTGCAGATTTATGTAGATGATATTATTTTCGGTGCTGCTAACAATCGCCTTTACAAAAAGTTTGCTGATTTAATGCAAAGTAAATTTGAGATGAGCATGATGGGAGAGCTGAACTACTTCCTCGGACTTCAAATCAAACAATCTAAGGAAGGAATTTTCATCAATCAAGCTAAGTACATCAACGAGATGCTAAAGAAATTTGATATGGATGGAAACAAGTCAATCGGCACCCTGATGAGCTCATCATGCAAACTAGACAAAGATGAATCAGGTAAGTCAGTAGATCAAAAGCTGTATAGAGGTATGATCGGTTCATTATATATCTTACAGCAAGTAGACTTGATATCATGTTTAGTGTATGCATGTGTGCTAGGTATCAATCTAATCCTAAGGAATCACACCTAATTGCAGTTAAAAGAATTTTTAAGTATCTAAAGGAACAAAAGATATAGAATTATGGTACTCTAAAGAATCAAGCAAAGACTTAATAGGGTACACTGATTCTGACTTCGCTGGTTGTAAACTTAATAGAAAAAGCACCAGCGGGTCATGTCAATTCTTAGGAGAAAACATAATTTCATGGTTTAGCAAGAAACAAAAACTCGGTTGCATTATCTACGGCGGAAGCCGAATATGCTGCTGCCAGGACTGTGTTGTGCACAAATTCTATGTATCAAACAATAATTGGAAGATTATGGTATTAAGCAAACTAATATTCCCATAAACTGTGATAATACAAGTGCCCTAAATCTAACTAAAAATCCAATTCAGCACTCAAGAACCAAACACATTGAGATAAGACATCACTTCATAAGAGATCATGTGTTAAATGGTGATGTGATGCTTAAGTTTGTTTGTACTTATGATCAACTTGCTGATATCTTCACAAAATCCTTGAGTGAAGATCGATTTTGTTTCTAAGAAGAGGCTTAGGAGTGATTGATCTATTTCTTTGATTCTTTTCTCTCATTCATTGATTTTGATCATTAATTTATATTTATTAGTATCCCACACAATGATCATCAAATCATTCCTTAAGCTCTAAAGATTACCTTCTCTCTTTCTTTTGGGATGATTCTGACTGACTTTGGTTTTACAGTGTTCGAGTCGACTCGGATTTCTAGAGTCGACTCGTTCGTGAGTCGACTCGCGATTTTCAAGAGTCGACTCGAGGTCGAAATCAATCTTTTAACCCTAACCAATCGACATTTCCTCAAATGCTCTCTTTGGCCGTCACTGTCCAAAACTCCTCGAGCTCCCCCACTGTCGTCTCGGCTCTTCTTCGTTCTTTCTATTTTCTTCCGTTTCACGTCTTCCCTCCTTGGGTAGCTCGGAATGTGTCCTAGGAAAGCCACCGTTCTGCGGAAGAGACCTCATTGCGAGCGGCCGAGAGACACCAGGTGAGGACGAACGGTAAGATCATCTCTCCGGTTTCTCTCCGTCTCGGTCGGTTCCTCGCGCTCGTTGCCGGGAGAGTCGTCCAACGGAGGTGATGACCCAAGGTGATTTAAGATTGATTTTGATCACAAAACCTTGAAGTATATACTAATGTTTGTGTTGCAAAGAAAATATTATTTTTTTTGCTAGAACATAACAGTTGGAAGAACAAGAAGGCCTCAAGCTCTCAAAGAAGTGGAGAAAGCTACATTTATTGCCCAAGTTCAAGTTCAAAGGATTCAATTTAGAAGAGCAGTTTTAAGAAAAATTCAAAGGAAAGGCACTCGAGTCGATCCTACATTCCGAGTCTCCAGGGAGTAACAGCAGAAAGACAGAAAAGATATTTTGGACCTGAGAGGCGAGTCGACTCTAAGACTCGAGTCGACTCCAATAGTGGCAAGTCAACCCTAGGAATATAAGGAAAGTCAGGACCGATTTTTCGACCTGAATTCGAGTCGACTCCTGTGGAACGCGAGTCGACTCCAATGGTTGGCAGGTCGACTCTAAAAAAGCGAGAGTCGACTCTCAGTGGAACACAAAGAAAAAATCAGAGGGCATTTTCGAACTCTGATATTCGAGTCGACTCCAGACATCTCGAGTCGACTCCAAGGCCGCTACACAGATGGCAGGCTGTGTTTCGAAAACTGAAGCCGAGTCGACTCCGGAACAATTTGAGTCGACTCCAAGACCAGACAAGCCAAAATACAGAGGATCAGTTTTCGGGCTCTGAGAGCCGAGTCGACTCCAGTTTGGTCGAGTCGATCTAGGACAAAGCAAGCACATTATTCAAATTTGGAACAGTGGCGAGCGTCTCCAGTAAAACACGAGTCGACCTGCAACAGGCGAGTCGCTCCTGATCGCGCGAGTCGACTCGATCCCAACTTGTCAGGAAGTGCAGACTGGTCCAACGGCTCTATTTTTGCTCTAACGGCTATATTCTTGTTTCCACCATCTAAAGTATAAAAAGAAGAGAGCTAGGGAAGAATAGAGGGAAGTGGGAGACTTTGAAAGAGATTTCAAAGATTACAAGGAAATCTCCATAAGCACAAAGCCACTCAAGTGAAATAAGAGAAGAAGAGCATCCAAGTGCATCCAAGCTTCCTCTCCATCCGTGTGCTGCCTCGGTGATCCTCTACTTCGTGCCAAATCAGAAGAGGGAAGTAAAGAAGAAGCCGAGCTCCTTCATCTTCAAACTCGTTTGAGGCTTCTCTTACTCTATTGTTTTATTTATATTTTGCTGTTTAAGAGCTTTGTTTGTTTTAAACTTTGTTTTTAATATCTTTGTAACTTGATTCAATCAAGGGATTGAATCAAGGGGTTAGGTTTGTTGGTGAGCAAAAGGAAAACAACGGTGAGAGGTTTGTTGGTGAGCCTAGTCGAAACCAACGGTGAAAGGGTTTGATTGTGATCCGGAAAAACAATCGGGGTGGTTCTAGTCGGTGACTGGAAAAACCGACCGAGTTCGTTGTGCGTCGTAAAACAACAAGTTGGGTTGTGAGCTTGTAAAACACCGCTGTAATCTTAGGATTATAGTGAAATTCCAAGAGGTCTTGGGAGTGGATGTAGGTGTGGGTGCACCGACCACTATATTTGTTGTTTTGTAATGCCTCTGTCATTGTCTAACTACAACTTACTTACTTAGATAAAATTGCTTGCTTATTGTTATCGCGCATCTTTAGTTGCAAGCTATTCAATCAAGTCACATTCTTACATCAACTGTTGACTTTCACTGTGCATTACAATTTAGCTAATTAATCAAAACTTTCAAAGTAGTTAAAAGTTTTAAAAGACCCAATTCACCCCCCCTTGGTTATCTACTGGCAACAAGTGTATCAGAGCAGGTGCTCTAAGTTTAATATTGATTTGCGACGATCAGAGCCAAAGATATGACAACTCAAATAGATAGTTTTCTAGGAGAAGGACAATCATTGATACCTCCCTAATTTAATGGCATAAACTATACTCATTGGAAAATACGCATGCGCATTTTTTTTCAATCAAACATTATTTATGGAAAATTATAATAATGACCTTCACACACTCTCTCAAACTATTAATGAAAAGGACTTAGCACAATTGAATGCTAATGCTATGACATATATATTGTGCTTATTCAAGAAACGAAGTTTAATGAAATTTTGCATGCTTATCTGGCTAAGGAGATCTGGGATACTTAGAAAATTTATGATAAATCTCAGATTAGCTCACATGTGCTCAATTACCTACTAACTATGACTGCAGAAGGTGTTGAACTCCCACCTCGTCGATCGACTCCAAGTATTCAGAGTCGACCTCAAGTCAACGAGTCCTCCATAAGGTCCGAGTCGACTCCGAGCAAATCAGCTTCCTAAAGACAAAGAAGAGAGGAAGCAGAAGAAAGAAGAAAGAGATAAAAGGAAGAAAGCCTTGACCAAGAAGAGTCAAGCAAGAAATAAAGTTAGGAGCAACAATGATGATATTAGCTCAAGAACTACAAGAGGTAACTAACTTGCTTTATCACAAGAAGACAAGTAAATCTGAATCTACTCTACCTCAAATGATTTTCAAGAAGAATTCTCTTATATATTATTAAATCTTTTCATGATTGTATGGTGAATGTAGAAATTAGCTGTGAGAATAAAATTTAAAACTAATCTGAAAATTTCAAAAAAGAAATTTTAATGATGAAATACAAGTAAACTAAATTCTGAAAATGAAATTTTAAGGTTAAATTCAGAACAATTAATTCAGAAAAATCAGAATTTAATTAAAGAAATCAAAACTTAAGTAAAGAAATTAACCAATTGAAGTCTTTTTAACAAATTTACTGTAAGTTCAGAAAGATTAAAAATGATGTTGAAAGCCAACATGCTGATTTTGATAAATCAAAATTTAGCTTGACTCCTTCACTTAGTCATAAACTCTAGGGAAAAAGGTTATCAATTCACCAAGCAAATCATTAAATAAATAATTATCTCAAAATGAAAAGAATGGGCTAAACTTTACCTATCGTTCTAACACAATTAAATCAAATGGTAAATATTACTATTAAGAAATATGGTTCCAAAGGAACAAGTATACTACCTCAAGGACCCAAAAGAGCTTGGTTCCTAAGTTGAAAATATGATTATTTTTCAGCAAGCATGTCTAGCTATCAATTTCTAATGAAAAGTTATCTAAACAATGGGTGCTCTAGACATGTGTTAAAGAATTGATTTTAAAATGTAATTAAGAAGAATGATTAAATGAAAGAAACAAGAAATAAGTAATTCTTGCATCTTCGTATTGAAATTACTTATTAGTTGATTAAAATAACTTGCAAGTATTAATCATTTTTGTATTAAGTGATTTTTTTGGTATGAAAAGAAAATATATTCAAGTCACTTCATTTTATAGTATGCTCCACTCACTTAGATAGTTGCTAAATGATTAATTAATTTATTAAAATAACTCTATGAATTCTCATATGCTTGATTAGAATTTCTATCCATGGCATTATTTATTTCATAAACATGAGAATGTGTACTGGAATACTTTGAATATATGTATTTAAATACTAAATCAAAGAATCCTTTTTGCATGTAAACTTACCTTATGCAGTGTGGACCTAAATTTCAAAAGACCTTGTCATCGGTTTACTTAGATTATCTTCTGTAGGTAAAGTTTGTTATGCATGTAACTAAGAAACAACAAGAATCAATTTCTAAATCTAAGGAAGTTGTTTCCATCACTAGTTTCAAAAGCTACATTGGATTTGTTCTTGACAATAAAATTGAAGTATTTTCTGTATTTGCTAAATCTTGTAAAAGTTTTCAAATAAAAAGGTTTCCAAACTGTGAAGATAAAGAGTATCATGGCACAGTGTTGAAACCAAATCCTGAATAATTATCAAAATTAATTATTCAGCACCAGGACACTTAAGTAAAATAGGGTTAATAGAGAATTCTTAGAAATGAAAAAACAATGTGTATGATAGTCATCTACTTAAATGATTTTTTTTTAAAGAAAGGGCTATCATCATGCTTGTCATACATATGACTTCTATTAGATCTATTTTGATAAAAACTTCTTTTGATCTTCTGAAAAATAGAAATGAACTATTGCTATCTCTCATATTTTTCGTCGTACATACATGCTGATATGTTCTTATGAAAATAATGCCAAATCTGATAAAGATATTTCTATCCTTGATATCATTCATCAAGCAATGCATATAAACATTCAATGAAAAGTTTCGAGGTGTGAAATATCATTCATTTATTCCTTATGAGACTAATGATTATTATGAATACTAAAAATTAATATATATGGTTATCTTTTACATAACAATCTGAAAACTTGTTAATAATTATAACAAAATTGAGTGTTTCAGAAATGCACTTAATGAAGAAAATTGATGACTACAAAAGACTAAATCAAGAAAGATGAATAGATCTTGATCTGCATGATAGAAGTAAAGATCACCTTATCATGCTTGCTTTATGAGCTTATATTCTATCAAATGAATGTGTAGAATGCACTCCTAGGTGCTTATTTTATTAAAGAAGATATATGTTAAATAACCACCATATTTGAAAACACTCATTACAAATATGATAAAGCAATATGTGATTTGAACAAGCATCAAAAGCAAGATATAAAAGCTTGAGTAACCTTTTGATAAAAAGTAATAATGATAAATCTATACATTAAAAGGAAGAATTTGAGATTCTTGCTTGCTCAAAGCATACATTGATGCATCATCTTTGGTTCTACTAGTGAAGATTATATGGAGATTTTACTAAGCTCATGCAAAGTGAGTTTGAAATATGTGTAATGAATGAATTAACATTTTTTCTCGAACTCCAAATTAAGATAAACAAGGAAGGGATCTTCATTGACCAAAGTTAGTCCACAAGAAAACTCTTATAGAAGATTGGCATGAAGAAGGTATGTCTATGACCCATCTTGTAGAACTTGAAAAGGATGAGCAATGTAGATCTATTGTTTTAAAGCTGTATTGAAGCATGAATAGAATAACTGTATTATCATACAGCTAGTAGACCAGATTGTATGCTCATTATGTGCCCTTGTACAAGACTTCTATCTAACTCTAATGAATCATATTTTATTGAGTAACAAATGAATCATAATCTGAATTTTGATAGAAATAATTGTTTAAGGCAATTTGATCAAAACTTAGCTAGCATGCCTTTATTGATAATTATCTTAAGCAAAAAGAATCTAAGCTAAAATTGATTTTGAAATAAGAAATTGATTTGATCTTGATAAATCTTCCTATTGCCTCATATGCTTGTCCTTGAACTATCTTGGTTAATGAAACTATCTCTTTAGTTCAAGTGATATGTGCTTGCTTATATTAAGGCAATCTCTTGAAGTAAAGTGACTCAATATTCAACCTATTGTTATATCTTATATTGAGTCATCTAGTTAAGAATATGTTGGATGAATGGTTTTGTATCTTAAAGAAACTAAAGACTTTCTTTCAAGAAAGAAAAGGAGTTTTGTTAATAATGCATGAATCCTTGAGCACAATGAAATGTTATTTGCATGATATACATATATATGATACATAAGATTACTTCTTTATTCTGCTCTTTCATGTAAATTACTTGAGAATAACAAAAAGAGAGAGAGATAAAGAAAAGAAAATGGATATTATTCAAGAGAAAGTAAAATCTAAGTAAAGGCAAATACTTCAATCTTAAGGAAAAGCAAAACAAGCATAATATATTTGGGACATTTATGAGACTCGCGAAAGGGATAAAATCCGCAATTAATTACACTTAAATAGGGAGAGTTTGAAGTAAAAACTTTTTAACATTTCTATATTGCTCATCATAAGGGATGGTGCCAATGGGGAGGCTAGTGGTAGTACCCGGCACTATTTGACCCAACTATTCGGTGTAAGGGCATATTAGGGACGGCACAAGAGGGAGGCTAGTGGTAGTACCTCGTGCCCCTTCCCAACTCCACTGGATAGGGAGCAAATAGAGTATAGAGCATAAGAAAGTAAAAATGAAAGACAAAGTTAATGAAAGTATATAAGAAGAATCAAGTCAAATTTTTAATCACTTGAAAACACACTTTAAGGATGAAATCATTGCAAGATAATGTTTAAATAGGGGGAGTTTATTTGAAAAGAATTGATTTTGATCCTTGACATGCTTGTTCTTAATATTTTAATGCATGACTTAACACATAATATATTTTGCATGTGGCATGATGTTTTGAATTATGGGTTCTCAATATTTTGTAATGCTCCATGCTTGGATAAGTTGATTGAATTATGGTTTTAACTTGGAATATGTCTTAACTTTGCTCACAAGTCTTTGCTTCACCCTTGCCTCAAACTAACTTGTGTTCCAATGCTTGAATGTTTAAAATACTACATAAAGTTTTTTTTAAGTAATATTAAAAAAAATTTTAGTTTTATCATTCACGATTATCTTTGAAAGTTAAATAGATTTACAAAAAGAAGAAGAGAAGGATATTTCTATTTAGGCAAAATGAATTGATCTTGATCTATCTTTCTACTTGCCTAACTTTGATACATAATGTCCTAATACTTGTTAAAATATCCTTTATTTTGTATCGAAACTCAATATTAAATACAAAGATTCTGAAAGTGCTCGAATGTTATTGAAATATGTGTTTTCAATCTTAGTGATTTAAGATGAGCTACAATGTAGAAGATACATATCTCAAATTATAATTGTGAAAGCCTTCTTGGAAATTCTTATGAAAATTCAGAATCTGATTTTTTATAAAAGCTTAAACTTAACTTAAAAATGCTTATATCATTACATCTTTGTAACCTTAGTTATATGCTTCTATGATCATGTCATTCAGGAGAATAACTCAATATGATTTCTAAATGAAAATTTTAATATAAGAAAAACAGAATTAATTTTGACGCCTTGGTTGATTGTCTCGATATGCATCCGAAACATATCTTTTCTTATCCTTAAAGTATACTAATATTGGTCTAAATGATGTATCATTCAATGATCTTAATTGCAAACAAATATTTTTAAATATATGATCTTATTTTGATATTAAAAAGATTTATTGTGTTTTATGAATACATTGGTGAAAAACTATGATTAAGAAATTGAGTTCTATAAATATATATACCTCAATGATCATCTATATGTTTTTCTCTCCTACATTCTTAAAGATTTCCATCAGAATATATATAGAGTGAATCATCTTAAAGCTAGAAATATTTTAGCTCACTCAAATGACTCTAAAAGAAAGAAAATGTAAATGCTTTTGAAAGAAACTGAGCTTCAAATGAATCATTTTCTGATTAATATTTCTATACATTTTCTCTAAGATTAAGAGAAAGCATAACTTGTTCTTGAAAGATTAAAAAGGGTGATTGCTATAAATTTTGAATAATTCTTGATCACTCTACATTCTCGATATCATAGAATTTCAGTTTTATTCACGCTTGTCATTAAAATCTGAAATTCAACAAAAGAAAAGAATGATTAAAGAGGAATGCATCTTTTGAGGGGGAGCTTTAGATATTCAGTATCTCATACCTTGATTTTTATGGATTGATTTTGATGAACCTCCTTATATTGCAAGACTTGCTTTAAAAGTTGTCTATAAAGGTTGTCTTATCTCAAACATTGAGTCTTATGAAAATAAGCTGATACTTATAGAAAATATATTTGTTTTGAGATTGATAATTTTATTGAACATTATCTTCAAATTCTAAACTCTTAAATGGAATGATCAATTAAGGGGGAGAAAGAAAATTTCAGAAGGAAAGATCATATGAAGCTAAATCGCATAAATCCATAACTAAAGGAGAGAGAAAGAATACTAAATGAAAAGTGATCCTAATGCTCTCCAATATTTATCATCTGAAATTTAAATCTGAAAATTTTTACGATACACCTTGAGGCTTGTTATTTGGTTAGTATATCTTATGCATCAATCATGAACCAAATTGCAATTCAAATAGTTGATCTTAAGAGCCTCTAATTTAATGAAAAAGGGGGAGAATAACGTGTTGAATTTTCTTGAGTATCTCTCAGAAAATCTATTTTGGAATTCACTAATGAGATCTAATTGGCTTGCTCTTTAGAACTTCAAATTTTATGCCAATTCATATTTTTATGTATCAAATTGTGCTTATTTTTTTTGGAGAATAAAAGAAAATCTTTAAAAGAACTCTAAATGATCTTTCAAAGCTTTGCATTTTATGTATGCTCTAAGATATATCATAAATTGCATGAATTCATATTTTGGCATTTGTTCCCCAATACTCTTATTATCATAAAAGAACCTTGAAGTCATTAAGAATTAATGATCCAACATGATGATATGTCTTTCAAATATATAAGTTTTGATCTTTTACTCTGAAAATCAATTAAATTGCTCTCATGTTGATAAAATACTTAATAGATTGGGCAAAAGATCTTAAATGAACAAGCTTTCATACTTATTAAAGAGAGGTTAGATTTCCACTCATGTGTTTCCTTGAATATAATTTGTGGTACTTCTTGTATTAACCTAAGGAAGATTCCACCTATACTTGATTAGAAAACTATCTGTGGTATCAAATTAGAAAACTTCTTGAAATCACATTCGATGTGTTCTGCTCTGAAATTATCTTAATTGGCTCTGATCTATGCTCATTAATCTGATTCTAATATTATTGCCTTGAGTTTTATGATTCATACCCTTGCAATAATTTGACATGCAAATCAGAGTACAATAAGGAAAAGAAATATTTGAGTATTCTTATCTTTGTGCTTAATGTTTTACTACCTTTTTGATGTTGTCAAAAAGGAGGAGAAATAGCAACTTAACTATGCATTACTTCTAGAACACAATATATCTTATATTGCATATACTCCAAGTTTTGTCATCATCAAAAAGGGGGAGACTGATGACCCAAGGATTGATTTAAAGATTGATTTTGATGATCACAAAACCTTGAAGTATAATTACTAATGTTTGTGTTGCAAGAAGAAAGATATTTATTTTGCTAGAAACATAACAAGTTGGAAGAACACAAGAAGGCCTCCAAAGCTCTCAAGAAAAGTTGGAAGAAAGCTACAATTTATTGGCCCAAGTCTCAAGTTCAAAGGATTCAATTTAGAAGAGCAAGTTTTAAGAAAAATTCAAAGGAAAGGCACTCGAGTCGACTCCTACAATTCCGAGTCGACTCCAGGGAGTAACAGACAGAAAGACAGAAAAGATATTTTGGATCCTGAGAGGCGAGTCGACTCCTAAAGAACTCGAGTCGACTCCAATAGCTGGCAAGTCAACTCCTAAGGAAAACAAGGCAAAAGTCAGAGAGCGATTTTCGACCCTGAGATTCGAGTCGACTCCTGTGGAACGCGAGTTGACTCCAATGGTTGGCAGGTCGACTCCAAAAAAGCGAGAGTCAACTCTCAGTGGAACACAAAGAAAAAGTCAGAGGGTAGTTTTCGGACTCTGAGATTCGAGTCGACTCCCAGACATCTCGAGTCGACTCCAAGGCAGCGCTACACCAAGATGGCAGAAGGCTGTGTTTCGAAAACTGAGAGCCGAGTCGACTCCGGAATAATTTGAGTCGACTCCAAGACCAGACAAGCTAAAAATACAGAGGATCAGTTTTCGGGCTCTGAGAGCCGAGTCGACTCCAGTTTGGTCCGAGTCGACTCTAGGACAAAGCAAGCACATTAATTCAAATTTGGAACAGTGGCCGAGTCGTCTCCAGTAAAACACGAGTCGACTCCTGCAACAGGCGAGTCGACTCCTGATCACGCGAGTCGACTCCGATCCCAACGGTAATATTGTCAGGAAGTGCAGACTGTGTCCAACGGCTCTATTTTTGTCTCTAACGGCTATATTCTTGTTTCCACGCCATCTAAAGCTATAAAAACAAGAAGAGAGCTAGGGAAGAATAGAGGGAAGTGGGAGAGAACATTTAGGAAAGAGATTTCAAAGAGATTACAAGGGAAATCTCCCATAAGCACAAAAGGGCCACTCAAAGTGAAATAGAGAGAAGAAGAGCATCCAAGTGCATCCCAAAGCTTCCTCTCCATCTGTGTGCTGCCTCGGTGATCCTCTACTTCGTGCCAAATCAGAAGAGGGTCAAGTAAAGAAGAAGCCGAGCTCCTTCATCTTCAAAACTCGTTTGAGGGCTTCTTTTTACTCTATTTGTTTATATTGTTATATTTGCTTGTTTAAGAAGCTTTGATTTGTTTTAAACTTTGTTTTTAATATCTTGTAACTTGATTCAATCAAGGGATTGAATCAAGGGGTTAAGGTTTGTTGGTGAGCCAAAAGGAAAACCAACGGTGAGAGGTTTGTTGGTGAGCCTAGGTCGAAACCAACGGTGAAAGGGTTTGATTGTGATCCCGGGAAAACAATCGGGGTGGTTCTAGTCGGTGAGCCTGGGAAAACCGACCGAGTTCGTTGTGCGCTCGTAAAACAACAAGTTGGGTTGTGAGCTTGTAAAACAACCGGCTGTAATCTGTAGGATTATAGTGAAATTCCCAAGAGGTCTTGGGGAGTGGATGTAGGTGCTGGGGTGCACCGAACCACTATATGTTTGTTGTGTTTGTAATGCCTCTTGTCATTGTCTAACTAACACACTTACTTACTTAGATAAATTGCTTGCTTTACTGTTATCCGCGCATCCTTTAGTTGCAAACATATTCAATCAAGTCACATTCTATACATCAAACTGTTGACTTTCACTGTGCATCCATACAACTTAGCATAATTAATCAAAAACTTTCAGAAGTAGGTTAAAAGTTTTAAAAGACCCAATTCACCCCCCCCCCCCTCTTGGGTTGTATCTACTGGGCAACAGGAGGAAAGTCGATTTGACTTCCTCTCCCGAGAAGTACCGTAGGGCATCATCTTAGGGGTCAAGGTCTAGATTTCTTTTGTTCTCTTGATCTTCCTACATACCCTGGGTTAGTTCAGAAATTTTATGGCACCGTCACACGGGGTGGCGGCGGTCTTCAAGTGAGGGTAGCCAATGTCTCCATTTGCATCTCGGAGGACCTCATTGCCCGAGTCCTCCACCTCTATCGTGAGGGTATCGCTCCCACTCACCCCTCTGATAGATCCGAGGCCCTTACGGCCATTCTAGAGAGAGTACCCCAGTCCCCTATTGAAGAGGTCTTCGCAAATCAGCTCTCCGTTGAGATACGCCTTCTACTTAGCATTATTTCTCGCACCCTCTTCCCAAAAACGAGAAGGTTTGATTTTATTTCTGAGAGAGACTTTGCTATTATGTTCCACATCCTACATGACGTCCCTCTCAATTTTTCTAAACTCATGTACAGTCATATTTGTGATCCCTTAGAAAAACCAAGATTGAGTCTTCCATATGGTATGCTCTTCACTCTGATCTTGGAGTTTGAGGCCCCTATCCCTGAGGGTGAACCCTTCCGTTCACTTCGTTACACTGACTATATGGACGAGGGGACTCTCCACCGAATGGGATTCCACAAAGTTGAGGGTACATGGATTAGAAAGAATTCTTCTGACATACCATCTGACCCCGTTGCTCCTCACTCTCCCACTTCTGACCGTGATCTGGATACCTCCGCTGGTCCTGCCACCTTCCCACCCACTACTGGCCCTTCATCCACTGTGCCACCGTCTGCTCCCTCTGATCATCCCTCCTTCACCTCTGGTCCTTCCGTACTACAGCTGAGTACAGAGTTGGTTGATTCTTTGGTAGGGAGGATTGCTAGTGAGGTGACTGCCCAGTGTGAGTCTGCTTTTGAGAGGCTGCACCACCGGATTGACGCTCTTGAGGAGAGAGTCAAGTCAGTTGAGAGGAGCCAGCGCAGTCATCAGGAGAGCATCACTGAGTGGTTCGAAAGCATCCTTGCCCGTGTGTCAGGACTGACGCAGCCTGAGCAACTCGACATCTCCGAGTTTGCAAAGGAGGCCGCAATCCTGAAGGGGAGGGTGGAAGCTTCCACAGCTGAGATTTGCTCTCAGCTGGCAACCTTTTATGAACTGCAGCGGTCAAAATTCAGTACTTTGACCGATGCAATGGACAGGCTCTTACTTGGTTTTGAGGTCCGTTTTGGTGCTGGCGCGACAGCGCCTCAGCCTTCTCCTCCCAGGCCTTCTGCTCCTCCGGCCAAAGCCTCCGCACATGATCCGTCACAGCCTTCATCATCGAGGCCGAGCTCGACTTCTTCACTGCCTTCATTTGCCACTCAGGCATGACCATCATCATCTCGACCATCGTCTTCTACTCAGGCACGATGTTCTGCGCAGAGGAGTGCTCGCCCTCGTCCACCCTCCTCTAGAGGATGATTTTGTATTTACTACATTGTGTATCTTTTGTTGTTTGTATGCTTTTTGTGTTTTTAGTGCTATGTATCTCTTTACTGTAGATGTACTTTCTGAACATCTCTTATGTATTCAAATTTACAGTGAATGAAAAAGCATATCCTTTTATCTCACTTACTATCCTTCTTGTATGTTTTGACTCTCTGATACTTCACTTTTTGTTACGATGACAAAAAGGGAGAGAAAATATGATATATTGTATGTAAAGGAAATCACCAAACAAGAAAACATTTAAGCAAAATGTGATTTGTTCTTAGTGGATTCGATACCTTGAGGTTCGTTATTCCTCCGTTGGGGCTCCTTGTGGAGTGATTGATTATAACCCTATTTGATTTTGATGAGCTCAAAGCATTTGAGTATATCTTATGTTTACTAATGAATTCAATCTAGTGTTTCAGTGAAAATCTTGTAAATTTATGGTTAAGAGTCTCTAGATTTGGTTCAAGACATTTTGGATAAGTTAAGAAGTCAATTTGAACCAAAGTCTGAGACTCGAGTCGACTCCGGGATTTTACGAGTCGACTCCAAGCGTATCAGAAGCACTGGCACAGGCTCGAGTCGACTCCGGAACATTATGAGTCGACTCCGACTGAGAACAGACAGACGAACAGAAAGACCCAACTCAAAACCTGTCAGCGAGTCGACTCCGATGCTTGCCGAGTCGACTCCGGAGTAGTATGAGTCGACTCCAGGGAGTTACAGACAGAAAGACAGAGAAGTCATTTTGGACCTTGAGAGCCGAGCCGACTCCTGAGGAACGCGAGTCGACTCCGATGGTTGGCAGGTCGACTCCAAAGGAAGCGAGAGTCGACTTTCAGTGTTATACAAGGCAAAAGTCAGAGAGCAACTTTCGGACACTGAGAGCCGAGTCGACTCCCGCAAAGCCCGAGTCGACTCCGAGACAGCGCGACCCTAAAAAGACAGAAGACAATATTTTTGTCTCTGAGACGCGAGTCGACTCCAAGACAGTTCGAGTCGACTCCAAGGCAGCGCTACTGATAGTCAACTTTAAAGACCACGCAATAGCACGTATCTGGTAGGATAGTGGTTACGGAGGGAGGTTGAAGAAGTTAGCTTAGGCTTATCCATGAGATAAGGATGGAGTTGGATCACGGAGAAGATGGGATCCGTAGCAGGGGAGTTTGGTTTGTTCGATGGGATACAGGAGCTGGGAGATTCGGAGAAGAATGGAACGGCGTGGAAGAAACAGGATGGGGTGGAGTTTGGATTCGGAAGTTGGGAGGAAGGGCTGATAGGAACACGAGATGTGTTTGGGAGCGAGCTGTGAGCAGGGACGTTGGGATTGAATGGATTCTGAGTTTGGTTGGCAATGAAGACGGGATGCTACACGTAACAGGGGAGCTGGAATCAGGCCGAAAGAAGAGGATGCTGGGAGATGATCACGGATGGCGAACGGGATGAATGCTGGCTTGATCCGCGAACAGGGGATTTGAGCTCATCCGTGGAAGGAATCGGCGGACGATTTGGCTTGATTCGGCTGGGAAGGAATGGGTTGTTGATTGGCTTGGATGTGGGCACGTGAACTTAGGATCGATGCCACATGCTGAGAAAGAAATTTGGGAAGTTTGGACACATGGAAAAACCTATTTTTGATGAATACATGTGTGAAGGAATTGGATGTTAATGGCTGAGATGTGATGCCATGAGTGATGCTTGGAAATGGGGTGCATGTAAATGGGAAGATGAGACTTCCGAGAGATGATCTAATCCGTTGGGTTCATGGGATTTGGGTTCAGGAATTATCCCGAATAAGTTCGAATCGACCTGCATACATTAGGCTCAATTAATAAATAATTAAATCAAACTCGAATTAATTTATTGCAATGATGAGGGTAACACATCTTTTAGTTGAATTTATAAAATATATGAATTAAAATAATGATAAGTGCTATGAATAAGATATTAATTTATGCATTATTTAGCACTTATCAGCTATCCCAAAACACATCTCCGAAACTGAGAGCCGAGTCGACTCCGAAACAGTCCGAGTCGACTCCAAGACTGCACGAGCCAAAAGACAGAAGATCGGGAGTTTGGGCTCTGAGAGCCGAGTCGACTCCCAGAATTTCCGAGTCGACTCGAGTGAGCGAAGTTGAAGAATACCTCTATGGATTCCTTGGAATGAGTCGACTCCAAAAGTGCCAGGTCAGCTCCAGATTTTGGAGAGTCGACTCCGGGTTAAGTCGAGTCGACTCCCAATCGAGAAGACCACTTTAATTCAAATCCGGAACAGTTGCCGAGCCGACTCCAGAAAAGCATGAGTCGACTCCTACTACAGCCGAGTCGACTCCAGATCGCGCGAGTCGACTCCAATCCCAACGGACACATTGTCAGGATGTGCAGAATGTGCAGAACGGCTAGTAGATTGTGTCTAACGGCTAGTTTCCGTGGGAAATGGCTTAAATAGCCACAGAGAACTGTAGCACGGCAGAGAAGTGACATTCCACTCTAAGAAAACAAGAAATCTTCATCTGCAAACTGATTTCAACAGAAAAGAAGGAAAAGGGCCATTAACTCCATTCAACCAACTCTTCCCAGCATTAAAGAAGTCTCCTTCAGCCTTCAAGTCTTCAAGACATTCAAAAGGAGACCCAGAGTTCGAGAAGCCCTCTTCTACATCGTCATAAACTAGTTTGAGGGCTCTTAACTTCTCTATTGTTTATATTGCTGAATATCTGCTTTCTTAGAAGCTGTATTTTTCTCTTTGTTCCTTCTATCCATTTGTCCTTTACTTGATTCAATCAGGAGATTGAATCAAGGGTGTAAAGGTTTGTTGGTGAGCCTAGGTTGAAACCAACGGTGTAAGGGTTTGATTGTGATCCCGAAAAAACAATCGGGCGGTTCTAGTCGGTGAGCCTGGAAAAATCGACCGAGTTCGTTGTGACCTCGTAAAACAACAAGTTAGGTTGTGAGCTTGTAAAACAACCGGCTGTAATCTGAGAGGTTATAGTGAATTCCCAAGTGAGGCTTGGGGAGTGGACGTAGGAGCAAGGGTTAGTTCCGAACCACTATAAATTTCTTGTGTTTGTGATTGCTCTGTTGTTCCTTATCTTCATTTCATTCACAGCACATAGCATCTAATTAATCAACTTGCAAAAGGTGTTAATTAGTATTTCATAAAATATTTAATTGTAATAATTATTTTAAAACCCAATTCACCCCCCCTCTTGGGTTGTCTATCTGGGCAACAAGTGGTATCAGAGCCGGAACTCTTTTACCCAAAGAGTAAAAGATCAAAATGACAACCCTATTTGGATCTTCCCACATTGAGGGGCAGTCCACCCATAGACCCCCATTCTTTAATGGATCCGACTACTCATATTGGAAGGCTAGGATGAGAATATTTATCCAAGCCCAAGACTATGAGATGTGGACCATTATACTAAATGGACCATACATCCCATCCATTTATGTAGAGGGTGTCACTGTACCCAAACTTGAAAAAGATTGGGATGACAATGACATTAGGAAGGCACAACTAAATGCCAAAGCAATGAATGCGCTTTATTGTGCTTTAGATAGAAATTAATTCAATAGAGTCTCTACTTGCAATTCTGCAAAAGAGATTTGGGATAGACTTGAAGTGACCCACGAGGGCACAAATCAAGTGAAGGAATCCAAAATAAATATATTAGTTCATAAGTATGAATTATTTAAAATGGACTCTAATGAAACTATCACTTGCATGTTCACTAGATTTACTGATATTGTCAATGGCTTAAAAAGCCTTGGCAAAAATTATACTAACAGTGAGCTTGTCAGGAAGATTCTTCGATGTTTACCAAGGTCATGGAAAGCCAAGCTGACGGCAATCCAAGAGGCTAAGGATTTAAACAAGCTACCACTCGAGGAGCTACTTGGATCCCTCATGACGCATGAGCTAACTATGAAACAACACCATGAAGAAGAATCTTCTCACAAGAAAAAGGTAATAGCACTAAAATCGGTTTCCACTAACAAAGATGTGTCTTGCAGCAGTAGCAGTGAAGAAGAAGACAATGAGGGAGATGATGATGAGACACTCCTTGTAAGAAAATTCAGAAGATTCATCAACTAGAAGAAGTCCTCACATCAAAGGAGAGGCCCCTCAAGTTCCTATCACAAGGATAAAGGTAAGGAAAGGAAAAATGAGGGGATCGGATGTTATGAGTGTAAGAAGCCGGGGCACTTCAGAGCTGAGTGTCCTTTGCTGAAGAAGGGGAGCAAGTACAAGAAAAAGAAAGTCCTTGTCTTCACCCTATCGGACTCCGATACATCATCATCATCATCGGATGAGGAACAAGAAGAAAAGGCCAATCTATGCTTTATGGCAAACGAAAATGAGGTAACATCTGAAACGCATTTAGATTTTACCTTTGATGAGTTATATGATGCGTTTAATGAATTAATGGATGAATATAAGACAATAAGCCTTAAGAATAAAGAGCTAAAACTAATCAATCAATCTCACCTCCATAAATACGATAAATTAGTTAAGGATAAGGATTTTATCACTAAAGAAAATTTAGAACTTAAGACAAGCAACCAAATGTTAATTCAAAAAACTAATACCTTGAGTAAAGATAATGAAAAACTAGCCAAGAAAATTTCTGAACTTAAAAAGGATAAACAAACTATTGGAAGTAATCTTACAAAAGACTTAGATGCACTAAAAACAGAAAAACAAAAGTTGGCACTAGAACTTGAGAAGTACAAGCTTTTTGTAGAAAAATTTACTTATAGCTCAAAAAAATTAGAAATGATATTTAATAGTCAACGAGCTGTGTTCAATAGAGCTGGTTTAGGGTATAAACCTAAAAATAGGCAAAAACTCCTTAGTAATTTCTTTGTTAAAGCAGGAGAAAGCAAAACTAAGAAAATAACATGTTTTTGCTGTGGAACATTAGGACATAAAGCAAATGTGTGTGATTATAGAAAAGGAAAAACTAAAAGAAAAATTAAAAGGGTTTGGGTTCCAAAAGGAACCAACATTACTAACCATGAAGGACCCAAGAAAACTTGGGTACCTAAAATTGTATGATTTGCTTGTGTAGGAGTGTCTTGCAGCCAAGGTCGACAAAAATTGTTGGTACTTGGATAGTGGCTGCTCAAGACACATGACGGGTGACAAGGATCAATTCTTCACCCTTGAAGCTAAGAAGGGAGGTGCTGTGACTTTTGGAGACAATAACCAAGGTCACATCATTGGTATAGGTAAAGTACAAATTACCCCTTCAACTTTTATTGATAATGTTCGATATGTTGATGGTCTTAAGCATAATCTACTTAGCATTAGTCAATTGTGTGATAGAGGTTTTGATGTTTTGTTCAAACCATCCTTATGCATCATAACCAACTCAAATGACAATAGTTTAGTTTTTAAAGGAATAAGACGTGGGAATGTGTATGTAGTAGACCTTGAGGATCTTGCCAAACATAACCCATGTTTAGTTGTTAATGAAACTGAGGATAATGATGCTAGTTGGTTATGGCACCGTAAGTTAGGTCATGCAAGCATGGACACAATATCAAAACTAGTTAAAAGAGATTTCGTGATAGGTTTGCCAAAACTAAAGTTTGAAAAGAATAAAATATGTGAAGTTTGTCAATATGGCAAACAATCAAGGAACTCTTTTAAATCCATAAATTATGTCTCTACCTCTAGACCTCTAGAACTACTACACATGGATCTATTCGGACCAACTAGAGCCACAAGTCTAAGTGGAAGTAAATATGGTCTAGTTATTGTAGATGATTTTTCTAGATACACTTGGGTCATGTTCTTAGCTCATAAAGATCAAGCATTTTCAGTTTTTAAGAAATTTCATAAGGAAGTAACAAATGCTAGAGATACTTCAGTCATAGCTATTAGGAGTGATATTAGGAGTGACCATGGAACCGAATTTGAAAATCATTTATTTGATGAGTTTTGTAGTAAAAAAGGGATAACTCATAATTTTTCTGCACCTAGGACACCACAACAAAATGGAGTTGTAGAAAGAAAAAATAGAACTCTAGAGGAAATGGCTAGAACCATGTTATGTGAAAGTAACCTCCCTAAGTACTTTTGAGGAGAAGCCCTTAATACCTCGTGTCATATTTTAAATAGAGTTTTATTGAGACCCATTATAAAGAAAACACCTTATGAACTTTGGAAAAACAGAAAACCAAAAGTAAACTATTTTCATGTCTTTGGTTGTAGGTGTTTTGTTCATAATAATGGAAAAGATAATCTAGAAAAATTTGACTCTAAATCTGATGAGGGTATATTTTTAGGGTACTCTACAACTAGTAAAGCCTATAGAGTTTTTAATAAAAGAACCCTAGTTATAGAAGAATCTATACATGTTGTTTTTGATGATTTTAGTGATATCTCTTCTAGCAAGAGAGTTAATCTTGATGATGATGCTGAAATTCTTGAAGAAAAGATTGATGAGATGACATTACAAGATGATGAACAAAAATTAATTGGAAATGCATCATCAAGCCAAGAGGCTATTGTGGATCATGGGCTGACTAAGGCTTGGAGGTATGCTCACGGGCATCCAAAGGAATTAATTTTAGATGATCCATCTCAACCTGTTAGGACTAGAGCATCTCTTAGGAACTTAAATAATCATCTAGCTTTTGTCTCACATTTTGAACCCAACACGTAGAAGAAGCTGAAAAAGATGTAAATTGGATAAATGCAATGCAAGAGGAATTAAACCAATTTACTAGAAACAAGGTATGGAACCTAGTTGAACGACCCTCTGAATATTCAATTATAGGTACCAAATGGATATATAAAAATAAGCTTGATGAAAATGGAATTGTAATTAGGAATAAGGCTAGACTAGTAGCAAAGGGCTATAATCAAGAAGAAGGTATAGATTTTGATGAAACCTTTGCTCCTGTAGCTAGACTTGAGGCAATTAGATTATTACTAGCATTTGCATGCTCTAAGGAGTTCAAATTATTTCAAATGGATGTAAAAAGTGCATTTTTGAATGGGTATATTAATGAGAAAGTATATGTAGAACAACCTCCTGGTTTTGAAAATCATCAATACCCCAATCATGTATATAAATTGAACAAAGCACTTTATGGTTTGAAACAAGCACCTAGAGCATGGTATGAAAGACTTAGCAAATTTCTACTAGAACATGAGTTCTCTAGGAGAAATGTAGATACAACACTATTTCTAAAGAAGAAAAACAAAGATATGCTAGTAGTGCAGATTTATGTTGATGATATTATTTTCGGTGCTACTAACAATCGCCTCTGCGAAGAATTTGCTGACTTGATGCAGAGTGAGTTTGAGATGAGCATGATGGGAGAACTGAACTATTTCCTCGGGCTTCAAATCAAACAATCTAAAGAAGGGATCTTCATCAATCAAGCTAAATACATCAAGGAGATGCTTAAGAAGTTTGATATGGAGGGAAACAAGTCAATCAGCACACCCATGAGCTCATCATGCAAATTAGATCAAGATGAATCAGGTAAATATGTAGATCAAAAAGATGTATAGAGGTATGATAGGATCTTTATTATATCTCACTGCAAGTAGACCTGATATCATGTTTAGTGTATGCATGTGTGCTAGATATCAGTCTAATCCTAAGGAATCTCATCTAATTGCAGTCAAGAGAATCTTTAAATACCTAATAGGAACAAAAAATATAGGTTTATGGTATTCTAAAGAATCTAGCCTGAACTTAATAGGATACACAGATTCAGACTTTGCTGGTTGTAAACTTGATAGAAAAAGCACCAGCGGGTCGTGTCAATTCTTAGGAGAAAATTTAATCTCATGGTTTAGCAAGAAACAAAACTCGGTTGCATTATCTACTGCTGAAGCAGAATATGTTACTGCCGGGAGTTGTTGTGCTCAAATCATGTGGATCAAACAACAATTGGAAGATTATGGAATTAAACAAGATAAAATTTCCATTAATTGTGATAACACAAGTGCTATTAACTTAACTAAGAATCCAATTCAGCACTCAAGAACCAAACACATTGAAATAAGACAACACTTCATAAGAGATCATGTATTGAATGGTGATGTTACACTTCAATTTATTTGCACAGATGATCAACTAGCAGACATCTTCACAAAACCCTTGAGTGAAGAGCGATTCAGCGTGCTTAGGAGAGGATTAGGAGTGATTGATCCATCCTAGTGATGATCTCTTCTAGTTCATTGATTTTGATGATTAGATTTTGTTAAATATAGAGTTTCTCATCTATGATCATCAAATCAGATCATAACTTAGTGATTGTCCCTTGTTTGGTACGAAAATAGCATGATTTTTAGGTGCGTGCCAGAGTTCGAGTCGACTCGGATACATTTCAGAGTCGGCTCATGACGGGGAGTCGACTCGCACATAGACGGGAGTCGACTCGAGGTCGATGGCCGCATAAGGGGAGTCGACTCGCACATAGACGGAAGTCGACTCGAGGTCAATGACAGCATTTGAGGAGTCGACTCGCGCATATTTTGGAGTCGACTCGAGGTCGAGTCGACTCGCGACTTACTGGAGTCGACTCGCGGTCGGGATCCGAGGTTTTAACCCTAATCCAAGCGTTTAATCAACACTTCTATTCACCGCCTCCACTGTTCACAAACCCTAGAGCCGTCTCCGACATCGTCTCCGACCGTCGTTAGGGCTTTTCCGTCGACCTTCTTCCGTCCATTAGGCTTTTATCCCATCTCTAAGTCAAGAATGCCTCGGAAAATGGTTGTCCCAAGCCGGAAGAGGCCCCAACCCGCGAGCGGTGCCGAGCGACGGTCCAAGGCTCGGAACAATCCCGTGAGGCCACAACCTCCGGTTCGTTCCCCGCCGAGGCTGATTCCCTCGCGACCGTGCGCCGGGAAGGCGGTCTCCACCGGGAGATATGTCAACTTTGACTATCTCTCCCGGAAGGGCTTCACCATAGGGGATAGGTTGAGGGCCCAAGGTTTAGAGTTCTTTTGTTCACTAGATCTCCCCACATACCCAGGTCTAGTTAGGGAGTTCTATGGAATAGTGCATAGGGGAAATGGTGGAATACAGGGAACCGTAGCGGGTGTCCCTCTATTCATTTCTGAGGATTTCATAGCATAAATCCTACATCTTCCCCAAGTTGGGGTATTTCCTACACACCCTGAGGATAGGACTGAGGCCCTTACGGCCATTTTAGGGAGTCCACCCCAGTCCCCACTAGATGAGGTGTCCGCTGGTTCACTCTCTGTTGAGATGCGGCTCCTCCTGAGCATTATATCTAGGACCCTATTTCCTAAAACCGGACATTTTGACTTTGTGTCCGAGAGGGACCTAGCCCTCATGTACTACATTCTCCAAGACACCCCTATTAACTTCCCTAAGATGATCTACAAATACTTATGTGAGCCACTAGACAAACCTAGGCTCACTCTTCCATATGGGATGATGTTTACCTTAATTTTTAGGGAGTCTGAGATCCCCATTCCTGAGGGGGAACCCTCTCGCGCACTGCGATGGACAGATCGCATGGGTGAGGGAACCCTACACAGGATGGAATTTCATAAGGTAGAGGGAACCTGGGTCAGGAAACCATCCTCCTCCACACCTACTACTAGACACTCCTCCAGTCCTGATCCTGATTCAGACTTTCCCACCTATCCCTCCACCTCAGCACCATCTACTTCTATCGGACCCTCCTCTTCAGCACCACCCACTCAGCCGACAGAGGTCCGGATCTCTCCTGAGCAGCTCCGGGAGTTGCGACAGGAGATTGTACGGGATCTTCGGGACGACCTACTGAGGGAGCTCCGAGGTCCAGCCTCTGCCCCCTCTTCTGCATTAGTTCCCTCCTTATCAGCCGTGACCGAGATGACGGCTCATCTGAGGGAGGAGATCTTCAATGTCAGAAGCCTTATTCAAGCCCAATTCTCCAACATGAGCGATGTCACAAGCAACACACGGAAGATGCGAGATGACATCCGACATGACATGGCACTAAGAATCAGGGGGCCGAGCGACTGGCGAATGTGTTGATCACCAAGTTGGACAAACTCCAGGAGACTCTGACTGAGCTTTCCACGATGCACAGTAGGGCCACCTCGGCGATCATCACACAGCTAGGGAACGTCACTGATGGGGTCAGTCTACTCATGGAACAATCAAGACTGACCAAGGGAGCCACATCCTCCTCGAGGAAGCCCTAGCTTATTATTTTTTATTTTGACATGTATTTACTGCTTTACTCTTTGTATTCACAAATGTACCTACACATACATCAATACAATGAGTAGACAATTTTCTTCAATACTGTGCAAATTAATCTCTAACTGCTTGTGTGTTCTACTTACTTCCTTTTTGCTATGATGACAAAAAAGGGGAGAAATATATTGAATAGACATGTAAAGGGAATCAATGAAAATCAATAAAAAGAAAACTTTTAAAACACACAATATTTGTTCTTAGTGGATTCGATACCTCGAGGCTCATTATCTCTCTGTTGGGGCTCCTAATGGAGTAATCTCCAGAATCTATTCAAGGGATATTCGGAGATTAGTTGAATCTTACTTAAGAACAAATTGGCAGATTTTTCCTCTAAAAACCAAAAATTTAAGTTCAAAAGCTTTCATATACTAAAAGAAATTTCAGATAATCAAAACAAAGTTAAATGCATGTGTTGAGGGGGAGAATCTAAATTTTTAAGAAAGCAAAATCACTAAATATATATAAGCCAAACAATTGATTGCATGACATGAAGGCTTATATAATTCCAAATGAAAGGGGGAGCTTTAACTTCAAAATTTATTGTTTCACACCTTTCAAGTTTGGATAAATTAAATAACCAGACACTTGAATTCATTTTAAAATTTTATTATAAATTTCCTTGTTTATTGAGCAATTCACTTTACATATACTCAATGTTTTGTCATCATCAAAAAGGGGGAGATTGTGGAGTGATTGATTATAACCCTATTTGATTTTGATGAGCTCAAAGCATTTGAGTATATCTTATGTTTACTAATGAATTCAATCTAGTGTTTCAGTGAAAATCTTGTAAATTTATGGTTAAGAGTCTCTAGATTTGGTTCAAGACATTTTGGATAAGTTAAGAAGTCAATTTGAACCAAAGTCTGAGACTCGAGTCGACTCCGGAATTTTATGAGTCGACTCCAAGCGTATCAGAAGCACTGGCACAGGCTCGAGTCGACTCCGGAACATTATGAGTCGACTCCAACTGAGAACAGACAGACGAACAGAAAGGCCCAACTCAAAACCTGTCAGCGAGTCGACTCCTGAAGAGCGCGAGTCGACTCCGATGCTTGCCGAGTCGACTCCGGAGTAGTATGAGTCGACTCCAGGGAGTTACAGACAGAAAGACAGAGAAGTCATTTTGGACCCTGAGAGCCGAGCCGACTCTTGAGGAACGCGAGTCGACTCCGATGGTTGGCAGGTCGACTCCAAAGGAAGCGAGAGTCGACTCTCAGTGTTATACAAGGCAAAAGTCAAAGAGCAACTTTCGGACACTGAGAGCCGAGTCGACTCCCGCAAAGCCCAAGTCGACTCCGAGACAGCGCGACCCTAAAAAGACAGAAGACAGTATTTTTGTCTCTGAGACGCGAGTCGACTCCAAGATAGTTCGAGTCGACTCCAAGGCAGCGCTACTCCAAAAAGACAGAAGACTGTTTTTCGGATACTGAGAGCCGAGTCGACTCCGAAACAGTCCGAGTCGACTCCAAGACTGCACGAGCCAAAAGACAGAAGATCGGGAGTTTGGGCTCTGAGAGCCGAGTCGACTCCCAGAATTTCCGAGTCGACTCGAGTGAGCGAAGTTGAAGAATACCTCTATGGATTCCTTGGAATGAGTCGACTCCAAAAGTGCCAGGTCAGCTCCAGATTTTGGAGAGTCTACTCCGGGTTAAGTCGAGTCGACTCCCAATCGAGAAGACCACTTTAATTCAAATCCGGAATAGTTGCCGAGCCGACTTCAGAAAAGCATGAGTCGACTCCTGCTACAGCCGAGTCGACTCCAGATCGTGCGAGTCGACTCCAATCCCAACGGACACATTGTCAGGATGTGCAGAATGTGCAGAACGGCTAGTAGATTATGTCTAACGGCTAGTTTCCGTGGGAAATGGCTTAAATAGCCACAGAGAACTGTAGCACGGCAGAGAAGTGACATTCCACTCTAAGAAAACAAGAAATCTTCATCTGCAAACTGATTTCAACAGAAAAGAAGGAAGAGGGCCATTAACTCCATTCAACCAACTCTTCCCAGCATTAAAGAAGTCTCCTTCAGCCTTCAAGTCTTCAAGACATTCAAGAGGAGACCCAGAGTTCGAGAAGCCCTCCTCTACATCGTCATAAACTAGTTTGAGGGCTCTTAACTTCTCTATTGTTTATATTGCTGAATATCTGCTTTCTTAGAAGCTGTATTTTTCTCTTTGTTCCTTCCATCCATTTGTCCTTTACTTGATTCAATCAGGGGATTGAATCAAGGGTGTAAAGGTTTGTTGGTGAGCCTAGGTTGAAACCAACGGTGTAAGGGTTTGATTGTGATCCCGAGAAAACAATCGGGCAGTTCTAGTCGGTGAGCCTGGAAAAACCGACCGAGTTCGTTGTGACCTCGTAAAACAACAAGTTAGGTTATGAGCTTGTAAAACAACCGGCTGTAATCCGAGGAGTTATAGTGAATTCCCAAGTGAGGCTTGGGGAGTGGACGTAGGAGCAAGGGTTAGCTCCGAACCACTATAAATTCCTTGTGTTTGTGATTGCTCTGTTGTTCCTTATCTTCATTTCATTCACAGCACATAGCATCTAATTAATCAACTTGCAAAAGGTGTTAATTAGTATTTCATAAAACATTTAATTGTAATAATTATTTTAAAACCCAATTCACCCTCCCTCTTGGGTTGTCTATCTGGGCAACACTCCTCAAGGAGTAATCTCCAGAGTCTTTTCAAGGGATATTCGGAGATTAGTTGGATCATATTCAAGAACAAATCGTCAGATTTTTCCTTCTATAATTAAGAACTTAAGTTCAAGTTTAAAACACTAAAAGAAAATCCCGAAAACTTGAACAAAGTTCAACAAAATTGAATGCACATGTTAAGGGGGAGAATCTGAAATTCTAAGAAAGCAAACTCATTAAAGACATATAAGCCAAACAATTGATTGAATGATTTGAAGGCTTATATAATTCCAAATGAAAGAGGGAGCTTTAATTTCAGAGTTTACTGACTCATACCTTTCGATTTTGGATATACTAAATGACTAGACATTTGAATTCATTTTAAAACTTTACCATGATTCATTCCTTAAATAAGTAATTCACTTTACAAATACTCAATGTTTTGTCATCATCAAAAAGGGGGAGATTGTGGAGTGATTGAATATTTTCCTAGTTGATTTTGATGAGTTCAAAGTACTTGAGTATGTTTTATGTTGTTCTAATGAATTCAATCCAGTGTTTCAGATGAATCTTTATTAATTTCTGTCTAAGTGCCTTGAGCCTTGGTTCAGAGTCTTTTTGTTAATATTGAAATCTGTCTGAACCAAAGTCTGCATCACGAGTCGACCTCTGGACTCTGCAAGTTGACTCTGGGACACTTGAAGTTTTTGGCACAAGCTCGAGTCGACTCCGAGACTCTCCGAGTCGACTCCGACTGAGAACAGACAGAAAGACAGAACGATGGATTTTTGACCCTGAGAGCGAGTCAATTCCAAAAGGTTGCGAGTCGACTCCGGTGCTTGGAGAGTCGACTCCAGATGGTCCCGAGTTGACTCCCAGAAGAAGACAGTGAAAACGGTAGAGAATTGATTTTTGAAGACCTGATATCGAGTCGTCTCCAATGGATCCGGAGTCGACTTCCAAATTAGCCGAGTCGACTCTGAGGCAGATTAGTTCAAAAAGACAGTGAATCAATTTTTCGGTCTCTGAGAGCGAGACATCTTCTGAAGATCTCGAGTCGCCTCTCAAGTTAGCTGAGTCGACTCCAAGTTAACCCGAGTCGACTTGAGGAAGAAAAATAGAAAATGGGTTCTCTGGATTCCTGAGAACGAGCCGACCCCTAAGTGCCCTAGTCGTCTCTAGTTGTTGGCGAGTCGACTCCAGTTTGGTCCGAGTCGACTCCAGGACAAGGCATGCACTTTAATTCAAATTTGAAACAGTGGCCGAGTCGTCTCAAGTATAGCGCAAGTCGACTCCAGTAATAGCCGAGTCGACTCCAGATCATGCGAGTCGACTCCGATCCCAACGGATACATTGTCAGATTGTGCAGATGGGTCAGAACGGCTCCAAATCAGTCTCTAACGGCTATTTTTCAAAGGGGATCATTTAAATAACCAGAGTGAACAGTAGTAGACAACAAGAGAGTTATTCCACTTGAGCATTAAAGTTTTTCAACCACCAAAAGCATCTCAAGAGCGAATCCAAGCAAAAGAAGGGAGAAGTGCATTCAACTAAAACCAAAAAGGCTTCCTTCGCATTAAAAGCTCTACCGACTGTTCTCCATCCTCCGGTTCATTCAAGAGGAGACTCAAAAATCGAGAAGCCCCTCTTCCTCATCCCAAATCTGTTTGAGGGCTTCTAACTCAATCTTGTTTATATTGTTTCATATTTGCTTTTCAGAAGCTCTACTTGTGAACTTTAAACTCTTGCTTTTTGTACTTGACTCAATCAGGGGAATGAATCAAGGGTTGTAAGGTTTTTTGGTAAGCCAAAGATAAAACCAACGGTGTAAGGTTGTGGTTGGTGAAACAGAAAAAACCAACTGGGTTTGATTGTCACCTCGGAAAAATAATCGTTTGGTTCTAGTCGGTGAGCCTGTCAAAATCGACCGAGTTCGTTGTGATCTCGTGAAAACAACAAGTTTGGTTGTGAGCTTGCAAAACAACCTGCTGTAATTCTAGGGATTATAGTGAACTTCCAAGTACGGCTTGGGGAGTAGACATAGGAGCAAGTGTTGGCTCCGAACCGCTATAAACCTCTCTATGTTTGTATTGGTCTTTGTCTCTTTCTCTCCCCTCACTCATTGCATCTAGTGATCTAACTAATCCACTTGCAATAGATTTAGTTAATCACTCACCTAATCCCAATTCACCCTCCCTCTTGGGTTGTCTCCTTGGGCAACAGATATGATACATTTGAGGCATCTTCCGGTGGCTACTCTACGTAGCTCAGAGCGTCTTACGGGTCGGATTTTGCTGTCGGCATATTCTGATGGGCTTCTCCATATCCGTATTATCAGCCAGAGAACGCTTCTCAGAGTCAGAGCTTTAGCGAGAGATCCGAGAGTGCTTATAATCCGGTGCACGTTTCTTATGGAATGAACATACAAGACATAATGCCACTTGGTTAGAGGGGTGGACTGATGCGCCTCCTGACTATATTGATGATTCAGATATCTACAAGAGGCATTGCCACTTGATTCGATTTTAGATATTGGTATGTATGTTGTACGTTAAATATATATAATTGATTGTATTATTTTTTAATTTTTACGTCACTACTTGATTTGAGTATATTTTATGTTTATTATAGAATGCAATATCTTACTAATCATTTTATGATTTTTACCATCTTAAAATAATAAGATGCATCATTTAAGTTAAACCAGAATCATAGAAATATCAACAAACATCCAAAAACATCAAAAAAATAAAAAAATATAAAAATACATAAAATTAGACTTAAATTATTGAAAAAGTTTAAAAATAATGATTACCAATTAAAAATTCTTGAAAACTCCAAAAGAATTTTGGGCATGCCGGTATGGAATCGGCACCCTCTACCCATACCGACACAGTACTGGTCGGAACTGGTACCGAACCGTATCGAGCGCCGTTCTGGTACTAATTCGACAGACTTTGCCCTAAGCACTCTATCCTAGCGTGCCCTAATGCCACCTATGCACGAGAAGAAAAGGAATAAAAAAAGCTTGCACACACAATCTCCCTAGCAGCCGTTACAATTCTTGCTTCTCTAGTGGCATAACTTCCCGTACAATAATTGACTATACAATAAGACAACAACGTAAAGCACATATGAGGTATGGCATAATGAAACAAAGTAATTGGTTTGTCTTATTATGCATATTCGTACCTTTTTCAATGTTAACTATATGGCTATATTTGTTTCTTGGAAGTGGAAACCAGGAATAGTTTTCTCATTCCCTCCATTTTTGGGAGTCATCAGGAATGATTGGTTTTGAATCAAAATTCGGCATCTCAGTACTGGACCGTATACTAGTACCATCCTAATGTAGTATTAGTACACCCGGTATGGGGGCTGGTTCGGCATACTAAGTATTGGTATGCTTCCTGTACTGCGTACTGATCCGGTATCGGCACAATACAGTATGGTCGATACGTGCCGGTACCGATCGGTACGACAAACTTTGTTATGAATTCTGATTTGCATGTTGGGTAGTCTGGATAATCTCTAAGGAATCTAGAAAACCTGGTAGCATAATATAATATTATTACTAGAGTTGATGTATTAAGATTAAATATTACTAATAATATTATAAAATAATAGTATAAAGCTAATGTATTATAATATTTGTTAATATAAAATATTATGATAATGTTTGTCAAAATAACTTAAATATAAACAATATAATATATAGTATGGAATATGTAATATAACAATGTAATTATAATATTGTACATAATTATAACTATATATTGTAATAATGTTATTAGAATCTATAATGAAATGTTATAATAGTAATTCAATATTCAATGTTATATTTATGATATAATAATAATTTGATAAACAATATCTTACAAATTATAATATATTATTTAAAATAATATGTGATCCCCAGTATGTTGACTAGATGAAACAGCTGGCACAAGAAAACAAAAGTTAGCTGAGGCCAAGCATCTGCACAGAAGTGACACCACTTACCAAAAAGCTGGCGGTGTACGTTTCGTCAACGACCCCGGGCAGCCCTAGCTCCACCAGATGAGCTCGGTCACACGGGAATGAAGCCCAGCGGACGAGCTCGCAGGCGACCTCGCTAGACTTCAATGCCTCATCGTCCTCGAATAACTCACATTCAGGGCGGAATGGCTTTCTCCTTGACCCCGAAAGAGCAGGCCGAACTTTGGGCGAGGTCGCGACCATAGAAGAGGAGCCCCAAGCCTATCCCCTAGCTCAGAACTCGGTGAAGGTGACCGGATGACCCTCCGGGCGCCACGTGCTTCAGCGGGAGCTGCGGCTACCCGCTTCCCTGTGTGCCTCTCTGCAGCCTAGGGAGGCAGCCAGACTTCAATCGGAGTAACCTGCTCGGGCTCAGGCCAAGCAGGCTCAGTAAAAACAATTCCGGGCTGGCGCCGCCCAGCACCGGAGCCCAAAGTCACTCGGGCTTCTTTCTCTGCTCAGGGCGAGCTCCATCAGAGGCGGCCGCCGTCTCACAGTACTGGGCCATTAAAGCCCTAGGGTCGAGATGCATCCCTGCAATTTCTGGCAGCAAGGCTTAGTCAGAATTCAATGCAAAAAAAAGGAAGAAAATAAAGCAGCCGTATCGCCCATACCCTCGGGATGAGCGAGCTTAGGCCGACATTCACTAGGACTTCCTCAGTAAGCAAGTCGGGGAGCCCTGGAGTTTCTTCCAGGACGAGCAGCGTGTCAAAGGTCGCCTGCTTGAGCTGCGACAACTTGGACGGTCTGTTATTAATGGCAACCCATGGCGAACCCCAGGTTGGGTCAAACCCCCATGGCCGCTCAGAGAAAACAAAGAAAAACTTGCGCTTCCACCCGTGAATGGAGGAAGGCGCGCCTCGGAAGAGTAAGCGACCTCCCCGAGGGAACAAGTACCACCACACTTTGCCTGTGGAGTTAGCTTTCAGCATAAAGCACCTCCGAAAGACATTGACCGAGGAGGGTAGACTGTGTGCAACGCAAAGGACGAGGAAGCCCACTATCATCCGCCATGAGTTCGGGGCGAGCAGTGCTGGAACTAGGCGATAAGTCGCCAGGAGCTCCTTTACGAACCCATGCACGGGGAACCTCAGCCCCGCTCAGAGTGTATCCGCGTACACCCCAATCCTACCCTCAGAAGGATCATCGACTCGAGCCCCGGGCCCTGGGAGCTCTAGGATGAACCCAGAGGGAATAAAAAACTGAGCCCGAATCTGGACCAGCTCCTCTTCACCCATGGTCGAGTCGATCCCGTATAGGTCAAGACTTCCGTCGAGCTCGGCCTCCTCCGACGACGAAGAAACCCGAGCCTGAAATGGGCCCGCACTAAGCACAAGGGCTCTTGAAGGCGACCCCATCGCCTTGCTCACAATAAAGCAAAAGAAGATAGAAAAGGAGTCCCTCCGTGCAACCGAAAAGGGTGAAAACACCTACCTCAGGGCCTCAACAGAGAGAGTAAAGGGAGAATGATCGCCGAGAGATTTGCCAAGAAGCTCTGGAATGCTCCAAAGGCTTCACAGATAGCTTGAAGGCAATGGCAGCTATCAGAAAGAAGAAGGGAAATAGGGACCCCGGAGGTCTCTCCCAGGACTTTATATAGCCCACTTCAGCGACTTCGATCGACTTTTTGAAATGGCGGGGCACCCAGATTTCACCACGTGGCAAGCCCCGGAGCCATCCCAGCAAATCACCTCAGATCGCAGAACTAAAGGCCGATCATTATGGTGGGCGCTTTCAAAAACAGGGCATTGATGAGGCCCCTCACATTTTGCCCAGTGACACTTCAAAAAGAAGCGCGCACGCAACGCATTAAAAGAGCTTCCACAGCTGGCTCCCCTTCGCTGATGCGGCAACCCAACTCATTCAAGCTCGCCTTACAAAGCGCGACCTGAAGCAATCAGTCCCCAATAAGGCATGTATACCCAGCTCGGCGCATGTATCTTCGTAGGCGCCTAGCTGATGTGCAGGACGATCAGTGGTTCGGCTACTTCCTTCGTCCGAGCTGAAGAGCTACTCGACCTCGGAACTCGGGAGGCAAATGATGGGGGGCAAAATGGATCGTCCAGCCCATAACAAAAGGGCCACCCAATTTCGGCCCAACAGACACCAACGCCGACCAGACATGTCCTCGGTCCGGCCCAGAATCAGCCCGATCTCGGACTTTGCCGAAAGCTCCTCCAACCTCAGATGTTCACCGACGCGGCTCGGCCAAGTTCGGGACGTCCTCCTTGTTCGTCGACGCGGCCCGGCTAAGTTCGAGGCGCCCTCCTTATTCGTCGACGCAGCCCGGCTAAGTTCGAGGCGCCCTCCTTATTTGTTAACGCGCCCCGGCTAAGTTTGGGGCGCCCTCTTTATTCTTCGATGTGCCCCAGCCAAGTTTGGGGCGCCCTCTCCAATTACACGCCCCGACCCCCTGAGCTCGGGGCACTTCACCGGGCACACCTCGGCACCCATCAAGCCGACCTCGCCAAATGCATGATGCGACCTCTCAACGAGTTCGGCCTTACTGACAGCCGCACCCATGTGCGTGCCCACGTGCTCCTACGTGGTCGTACATCGCGATGCCGCTACGCCACACTTTGTTAGCTTGCCCACGACAGTCCAAGGACAGCGCCATGCTACTCCGGTCATACCCTGCTATGACTGTCAATGCCTTACTGTTCCCAAGAACGCACTCCACCGCGCACCACAAGCAAGCTCTGGCTGCGCGCTACTCCCCCTCATGATAGGAATGGGCCATACCTCCACTACTTGAGTATGCCTACCGGGACTATAAAAACCCCCGACAGGTAATATTGAGGGGACTTTTGGTTGGACCTACTAAGCTCCACTCTAACTTGACCGTCGGAGGGCCCTCATCGAAAACACCGGTAAGGCTTTGTGCAGGTACTCCGTTGTCTGCGGGAGGTGGTTCCCTTTTGTCTTCCTCCGTGCTCCGGCAGCTCTTCCGACTCCTCCGACGTGGTCACCCTCGGGCCAGATTTGAACCACAACAAGGTTACTTACCTCTTATCACCAAAACATTTCACTCTAGTTAGATGGATCAGGTTACCCTGCTTTGGTATCATTAAACTATAATTATTTTTTATCAATATTTTAAAAGCCAAGCAAAGTCAAAATTAAAATACTATTGGGGATACAGTCTCATGCCCAAATTAGATCGATCTGGTGGCAGTGCATGACTACTTGGGTTGGTCTAAACAAGGTAAACAAACTAATCAAGCAAATATTAATAGTGGCCAAAATTCAAATAATCTAACTGGGGCTGAAGTAATGGGCCGATTTACCGCCCGTGTATCTGGGCGGTTTAGGGTCTCTACACTGGGTCAATTTGGATCTGAGCAATAAGGGGAGCAAAACTTGCACTAGGATCTCTAAGCCTATGTAAAGAAAGAAAGTCTCATAGGAAGAAACTAATCTCGAGTTCAGTCAGGCATCTTGGTTTAATAGTAGCATGGTCCATTCTGGATTAATCATGTCTGGCCATAAATCAAGAGAGAAAAACTTTATAGAGAGAGAAAGAAGAGAGAGAGTGGGGAAGAGAGAGAAAAGAGAGAGGAAGAGAGAATAAGGTCTTTTCCTAGCCAAGGAAAGAAGAAGGGAGAGAGAAAGGGTGGTTGTGGTGGTGCCTCGAGTTGAGGGACTCATGGCTGGCCAACAGGCGGTGACTGGCGGTCGGTAGTGCGAATATCAACAAAAATAGAAAATTGGAGGTTCTTCATTATTTTTGGTTGTTGGCCACTTATTGGTGGCAATTGCTTTGCTGAGAAGGGTTGGTGAGAGCCAGAAGAGTAGATCAAGGGTCTAGTATCAAGAAGCGGTAATATCGGTGGCCGAAAAAAGAAAATAAACCCACTTTGGGGTATTATGTTGCATGGTAGGCTAGTGTAGCTCATCATCATATTTTCTCTATTTTTAGATCAAGATACATGATCGCATAGGACTGGAGAGTGCACTAGATTTTCTGAAGATTCTTTCAATTATTGGCATTTTACTTGTTAGAATATTTGATTTATGTTAGCACATATTATATTGAAACTATTGTCAAAATAATTTGAATAAATTATTGATTAAATAAATTTTTATAATTTACTTTGATATGATCTATAGCCTTGCATGCCTGTATGGCCCACCATATAGGTGTGCAATATCTATAGCCCTTCGGGATCATGGCGTGATAAATTTGGTGGTATCAAAGCTTAAGTTAAGATTACTAGGGATCATGATTGAAGTAGTCGCATGGAGCTTAACTGTTAAGATTCTTAAGTTCGTTAGAAAGTTTGAGAGAAGGATAGAGATTAGGCAATGAGATAAGTATCTTTGTTTGCTTATGTTATTGATAAATTTGTATTATCTTATCCAAATTTTGTTTGAGATGTTTATTAAAATTAAAATGCTTGCTAACTATGCTCGCAGCTAAAGTATGAATAAACTATTTTGAGAGTTTTCTCAATGGAGCAATTTGTATTTCAGATTATGATTAAATTAGATTTTAACTAAAATTAAATAGAGTACTAGTCATGGAATATTATCATACATTGTAATTTAGTGATTTTGAAAGTTCAACTTAATATAGGATATTGTGATGTTACTTCTAGCTTGAAGTTAATTATTTTGGTGGCAAGCTAATATTCATTTATAAAATGTTGTTTAAGGTTTGGGTTAGAAAATATTTGATGATATTTATTAAAATATTATACGAGAATTGAAATATGTATGTGGATCATACATGAAACTCTTATGTGGAAGAAAAATATATTTGGCATGGGACTTTAAAATTTTTCTTCGGTTTTACCTAGAATTTAAAAATTTAGATCTTTTCAAATTATAGTGCAGATTGGTATTTTGTTTGGAAGTTATTTCATAAATTACGAGAAAGTGTGGTGATTTGAATTATTTTATAACTGGTCAACAATATTAACTCTGTAATTTGAAAATATTTTATGATGGTTTTTTTGTTAAGAAGAAATTCGTTGTCAAAGAAAAAAATAGTATTTTTGATTTTGACTGATATGGATATCATTGTGTTAATAGTAAGTTCTTCAATCTACCGTGCAAAAAAAAATATATCTAGCATCTCATGTCTAAGATTAATAGAATGATTGGCTCATGTATTAGCTGATTTTAGATTTGGAATGTTTTAGTATAGATCTCTTTTCTTTGAGATTTATAGTTTATGCTTTTGAAAGAATTCAAGAATAATTATCAATCTTGAAAAAAATTTTGTGCTCAAAAATGTTCTATTATGGATAAAGTGGAGTAGTTTATGATCTTATGATAGGTCAACATTAGTTGATGTTCTGATAAAAAAACAAATCATGTTGCAAATTGTGGATGTGATTCAAAATTGGAGGAATTGGAACAATTTAGTTGTCTTGAGAACGGAAAAAAAAAAGATAGCTAAAAAAAAGGGACTATTACTAAAAAGATAAAATAGTTAATAAATATATGTTGTCTTGAGTAGATCCTCTAAGTTAAGGTAGACCGGTCTCTTTATTTCAGATAGTCTAGTGGATTTACAAGATTATGAATGTTTGCAATATTGCAAATAAAAATATTTTTCTTGTTGGAGAAATTGATCTCAATGTAAAATCATAAAGCATATATCTTGGTGGAATATTTAGTAAATATTTTGAACCAGATTATTAGATTTGTGTGAAGTTTAAAAAATAATATTATAAATCAAAGCTATGAGTTGATCATAGATTTTGTATCACCATAAGTGAAATGCTAGTTGAATTTCATAAAAGGCCTAAATAAGTTTAACCTAAAAGAAAAGATTCGAGATGGTTGAAGATGCTCATGAGTAAGTTAATCTGAAATCTTTTAATTCATCGGAGCATAGAATTAATATCAACTTGTATAATGGAATTGTTAAAGGAATCAAGAGTTGGCTTAGCTCAAATTGGATCTAGAATATGATTACTTGATCATACAATGGTGCAAATATGGCAATTATCTGGAGGGTTAATCTTGATCTAGTATGCTTGGGAAGTAAGGATAACATTTTTGCTTGGATATTAAAAAAAAATGATGATGATCTAGGATCATTAAGAAATTTTGGTTTGGAGAATATTGATTAGAGTTGCACAATGAAAGTATGGTGGACTGAGTTATTTTAAACTAATCAAAAATTGTTGCCCAAGGTGACAACCCAAGAGGGGGGAGGGGGGTGAATTAGGTTTTCTAAATTTTTAAGCCCTTAATTAAGTTGATAGATGTATGGATAGTTCGGCTTATGTTAATTATAAACGTGCAGTGGAATTAAAAAGCACACAAGGCAAACGTATAAGAAATATAGTGGTTCGGTGCTCTCCTAAGCACCTACGTCCACTTTCCAAGCTTCTTCTTGGAAATTCACTATAATCCGTGGATTACAGTTGTATTGTTTTTCGGGCTCACAATCCAAAAACCTTTACAATTTGGTTTTTCGGAGTCACCAATAACCTACGTTAGTTTTGCAGGCTCACCAACAACCTACACCATTGGTTTTACGGGCTCACCAACAAACCTTACAAGGAGTATGAAAGAGAGAAGTTTGTAGCTCCTAAATGAGCAAATATAACAAGTATGAAATAAAAGAAGAGATAGGAAATAGTTATCGCTTTAAGGATGCTCTTCTCTTCTCTGCTCAGGTTACTTCACTTCACAAGAGGTTGGTGGGGCTGTTGAATGCACTTTCAGATTGCTCAACCACCTTCTTTTGGAATTTGAATGAAGCAACTCGATGAAGAACACTTGGACTTGCTTTCTCTTGAATACACTATAATTTTTGCAAAAGATGCTTTTTCCTTGAAAAATAGACCTCTTAAATACTTTCCCAACCTCAGATGATCACTCCCTAAGTGTTGGAATGGAGAAACTAGTCGTTTCTAGCCGTTGGAGATTCAAAAAGTACATCTGCAGAACTAGCCGTTATGCTGTCAGCCGTGCTGGGGTCGACCCAAGCTTTTCTGGGGTCGGCCGAATTTACTGTTCATTCACCTGGGGTCGGCTCAAACTTTTCGTAGGTCGGCCCCTGCTACAGTGGGGTCGGCCCCTGCTACAGTAGGGTCGGCCTTCTCAGGAAATCCAGAAACTTGTTTTTCTGACTCTTCACGTTGGGGTTGACTCATGCTTTCTTGGGGTCAACCCACGCTACAGTGGGGTCGGCCTTCTCAAGGATTCCAGAGACATGGTTTTTGAGTTCTTAATCTGGGGTCGGCTCATGCTCTCTTAGGGTCGGCTCCACTGGGGTCGGCTCAAGGCTTCTTGGGGTCGGCTCCACCTGGGGTCGGCTCAAGGATTCTTGGGGTCGACCTTCTCATTAATTTCCAGAGAGTTGTTTTCTTTGAGTTCACAAGTTGGGGTCGGCTCATGGTTCTTTGGGGTCGGCTCAAGGAAACTTGGGGTCGGCCCCAGTTATTGTTCATCTGTGCCATATTTGCAAGGATGTGCCAGATCGTGCCAAAACGTGTCAGGGTCGACTCCACCTCTTCTGGGGTCGACTCCTACTATGTGCCAAGTGTGTCACTCTGTGCCAGTGCTTGTCATATGTATCAAGGTCGACTCCAAACAAATTGGGGTCGACTCTAAGTATGATTATCTACATCTTAGAGTTAGACTAGTACATAGGATCAATAAAACATATTCCAAATAAATTTGAGTGTATGGCACGATAGAGCTTCATACCCTTAACAATAAAATTACAGTTTTGCCCTTTAGAGTATACTTAACTTGAAACTTTTGCCGAAATGAATTTAAAAGCTTTCTATCATTCTCTACTATGGATTTTATCTCGTTGTTAATCTTTGAGAGTTATTTTGACCCCATTTTCTTAATATATCGTGAATATATCGAGGGCGTGCCATTCCTCAATGATGTATCGAGTTAATTTGCATTTCTAACTTGATATGGCCTTAATTGTTGTGTTAATAATCAAAATAACATTATCATCCTCAAAAATATTGACTGTGTTTTGTAATATGTTATGATGAAAAACTAGTTTTCAATAAAGAAGGCTTTTGTTAATAAGGGAAGGTGAATACTGTTGATTCTCAGGTTAATCATAATATGACTATGTTATCTCTCTAAGAGATTCTTCTACTGTTTGTTTGCTAAGGAAAATTTTGAACATTTCATGACTAGGGTGAGTTGATTATTGATTAAATATGATCTAAATTTTTTATGTATCCTAATGAATCATGTGTTATTTGTTCCCTCTTTATATATAAATTTAAGTTAAATTTTAAGCCTTATGACATATTGAATCATGGTATCAATACTTTGCCTTCTCAGACTTGCTCTTGTGAATTGATGCCAATCATTTTTGAGATAGACCATTGTTGTCTAATGACCATCATTACATGTTCATTTTGTGAGTCACATTCCTAGCCATATAAAGACTTGATTCTAATAAGGTTGGTCATTATCTTTTGTGGATCGGCACTCTAACATAATAATTGTATTGGACCTATTGTATTTCAAGCTCTATCCCAAATATAATTAATTTTAGTCGATCTTGTTCTGAAATGATCCCAATCTGATCTGGAGTGAACCTGCATCAATTTTAGATTTTAGTTAGACACTTATCTAGTGCTAATCTTGCTAGTTTTTATGAATGTTTTGATAATTGATCTAAATTTATCTATCACACTAATTTTTGATTGAGGAGAACGAGATCTTAGATTTATATTACTTAATGAGCCGAACATCCCTAAATTTGGAAGGTCTAAATTTTCTAAATTTTGAGGGCAAAATTTTCTTAAGGGGGAAGAATGTGAGAATAATGGGCTGAAGCCAATAGTCCCAGCCGACTTCAACCCATGGCCCATTGAAGAGCCAAATTAGAGGATCGCAATCACAATCCTCTGCTCCGGCTTCCTCGGGTGTGATAGGGGTGGAGGCACAATGGCTGCTCCACGGAAGCCCTGCGGCCATTTGAACGGCCGTCGATCACGCTCAACTGCCGTGAGAATCACGGCAGTGAACGACCCTTGATCCATTCAAAAACCTTGTATAAAAACCCCTCCTCCTCTGCGATTGATCCTCCACCGAGCCACCATCTTTGATCTTCCCTCTCCTTCCTCTTTCTTCTCCTTCTTCAGTGACCGGGGTGCTGCCTAGCGCCGCTATCAAAGTCCCTTCCTTTTCCCTCTAAGACCACCGACGACCCTCTTTTTTTTCCTTCACCCTGTTTCGAGCTCCGCCGCCGCTAGTGTTGAACTGAGTTGCCCTTGGCTGAGATCCGTTGGCTCTGTCAAGTGCCGGTAAGCTCCCTTTCCTCTGCTCTTCAATTCTTAGCCAAATCAAGTCGTTTCCCTCCTCTGTTTCGGGCTAAACCGAGAATGCTCTTGGTCTTCCTCCTCGCCAACCGCCACAGTTGTCGCTTGCTGGCCGACAACCACCAAGGCCCAGCAGCCGCTAAACCTTTCCTATCCTCTCCTCCCTCTCTTCCTTCTTTTCCTTCTTCCTCCTTGTTTTCAGAATGGGATGAAGAACACTGTGGGTCGTGATCATTTTGGGCGCTTTGTGGGTAGTGATCATTTTGGGCCCTGTTCATCCATTGCGGGCTGGGATCATTTGGGATGTATTCATTTATTTTGTGCCTTGTTTATCCATTGTGGGTTGTGATTATTTGGGCCATGTCCATTCATTTCGGGCCATGTTCATCCATTGTGGGCCGTGATTATTTTGGGTCGTGTTTATTCATTTTGGGCCTTGTTCATCTATTGTGGGTCATGATCATTTAGGTCGTATTTTTTCATTTCGGGCCATATTCATCCATTGTGGGTTGTGATTATTTTGGGCCCTGTTCATCCATTATGGGCTATAATTATTTTGGGGCCTGTTCATCCATTGTGGGCCATGATCATTTGGGACGAATTCATTCATTTTGGGCCCTATTTATTCATTATGGACTGAGTCCGTTCATTTTGAGCCTTATTCATCCATTGTGGGCCGTATTTATTTTGGGCCCTAGTCATCCATTATAGGCCGAGTCCATTCATTTCGGGCCCTCTTCAACCTCTTCTTGGACCCAGAGAAAAAAATAGCCCCCGACTCTCCTTAACTGAGTAGATCTAGACCTTTCTCCTAATGGTTGACCTGAACCACTCGGACCAAGCCCGTGATCAGGATTAGACCAAGACATGGACCAAGATTCTCTCTCTAAGCCTCTTTCTCTCTCTAAGCTAGACCTAGGGATCTTAGTTCAAAGCTCTGGCTTCCTTTTTTGCTTAGACCAATTGACCCCTAGGTGGACGCCCTTCACTGCCTCGATACCCAAGCGATAGACCGGTCCATTACTTCAACCTTAGCTAGATTTGACCATTTTTGATCTTCACCATTGAATCCTCCTTACTCGGACCGACCTAAGCAGTCGAGCACAATCACCTAATCGACCTGATTTGGAGGCATGAGGTCGTTCTCGAGTAGGTTTAATTTTGACTTCTAAAATAATATTAAAATTAATAATATTTTAATGATATTAAATAGGTGTATCTATCCATTTGTCTGAAGTGGGATTTAAAGCAAAAAGAAGTAAATAACCTAATACTTCAAAGTGTATTTTCCAAGTTATTTGGTAAAATAATTTTTAGTTGATTGAATTTTGATATATGTTTTGTACTTAGTTAAACGGTCAGGCATATTAATAATCATTTTAAAAATTATGCTATATGCTATGAAATCTGAAAAATATGACTGGGCAAATTATGAAAAATCTATTTTGTATGTATGTATTCTCAACATGGCTATGATCTGGTTCCGCCAATGGAGATTATTCGTTGGCTCTGTTGACTTGTTATCTGTGAGAAACTGATTTCGACATCGCACTATCGGTGATTAGAATAGTGGTATTTGGACACCATTGCTATCGGTGGTTAGTAATAATAATTTTTGGCACTTTGTGCAACCCATGCCACTGGGTTACGTGGTCATAGCCTATTGATATTGGGATTCTGGTATCATATTATGAAAATAATAATAGATTTCAAAAGAAAATTTTGTTTTATTGATGATTTATTTCTGAGTTATTATTTTGTGATTTAACTAATTATTTGGCATGCTTTGACCCTACTCTAGGGTATTATGTTGCTTACTGGGCTAGTGTAGCTCATCATCATATTTTTCCTATTTTCAGATCCGGATACATGATTGCACGGAATTGGGGAGTGCACTAGATTTTCCGAAGGCTCTTTCAATTATTGGCATTTTAAGCATTTGCATGATGGTGAGGATGATCCATGGAGAGTGTGAAACAGCGGCATTAGGAAGCTTTCCTGCGCTTTCTTGGGTCGCCGGATTTCTCTCTCAATCCAGTGGCGAGTAGCAGTTGCAATTCAATTCCGTAAGTGAATAGTTAGAATATTTGATTTATGTTAGCACATGTTCCATTGAAACTATTGTCAAAATGATTCGAATAAATTATTGATTAAATAAATTTTCAGAATTTACTTTGATATAATCTGTTGCCTTACACGCATGTATAGCCCGCGATACAGGTGTGCAGCGTCTATGGCCCTTCGGTTCGAGGCGTGACACTTTACCCACAGACACCTACCCATTCTATGAGCTTTCTGTATGAACTCTACTCTTGCCTTCCTGAAGCTCCATGAACAAATTCTATTGCAAGACTTTATGACTTTCGGCACGAGCTCTGTTGGTGTCGTCCATGAATAGTGTGCACGAAATCCATTATTGCATTGGACGAGTTTTGCACATGCTGTTGTCGCCATAAACTTTGAGGATGAGCACTATTATTGCCATCCACTAACTTTGTGAACAAACTCTATTGGTGCCGTGCATGGATTGTGCATCAATAATACAAACTTTGCTATTGTTATGCACAAAGTTTGTATGCGAACTCTGTTATTGCCATGCATGAACTTACGGATGAACTTTATTCATGAACTCTGTCATTATCGAGCATCACAAATTTTGCTACGGTCATGCACGATGCACAAATAGGTGCTCTGCACAAACTTTGTACGTGAACTCTGTTATTTCATAAACTTTGTGTACAAAATTTGTCACTATTGTCAATAAACTTGTGCATAAACTTTGTTGGTGCTCTGCACAAACTTTGGACATGATCTTTCCATGCACGAACATTGCCCACAAGATCTACTTTTGCTGTGGATGAACTTTGCGCACAAACCCTATTATTGCTAAGCACAAACTTTGTGCATAGACTCTACTGGTGTCGTGCGAGCTCTATTAGTGTCATCCACGTATTTTGAGCATGAACTTGATTCCAGCCCTGCGCATACTTTGTATGCGAACCATGTAACTACTCAACCCAAACTCTGTGAACGAACTCTATCACTGCCATGCAGGAACCTTAAGGGGTCGACTCGCCTTGCACTGGGGTCGACTCCAATTCTTTACGAGATGGCTCGTGAATACCTTGAGTTGGCTCTCTCAGTCGGACAGAAAGCATCTCCTCTATCTTCTTCTCTGCAGGTTGTCTGGGTTGACTCATCTTTTGCTGGGGTCGACTCCTGCTCTGCTGAGGTCGACTCGTGAGAATCTTGGGTCGACTCGCCCGCTGTTCTTGGCTCTTCTTTTCTTTAACTCTGGTCACTTGGGGTCGACTCGGCTCTTACTGGGGTCGATTTCTTCAGTAATTTGACAGCCTTTTACAGAGATCTTGACTTGGTTTTTCTTGATTCTTTGAAGGTTGTAAATGATCTTTTTCCTTTGAGATCTAAACCTTCACACCCAAGTCAAACTCATTAGATTACACTTTTATCTCAATTGTTTTGTAATCATCAAAATTCATCCTTTAGGGTCAACAATATCCCCCTTTTTGATGATGACAAAACTATTGAGTCTAAAAGAATATAGCAATAAAATTAAGACTGCATAAGTTTAGAGTTAAAAAGATTTTGCAATAAAATTCAGATTACACTTCAAAGGTTTTACTTTTCCTTTTTAATCTTTTAACTTTACTTCTCCTCCCCTTTTAAGGATTCTTTTACTTCTCCCCCTTTTTGTCATCAACAGGAGGTGAGGGGTTAGGAAGTGTTTTACAAAGTAAAGCATTAAGAGTTAAAGAAAGTTTATGAGAAGATAGTTTAGATTTTGATACTGTCACTATATTTTTAATACCAAAATTAGTGTATTAGTGCAAGTATCAGAATGTATCAGAGCCAATATTTCAGTGTATCATATTTTCAGAATATGCAATGTATTAGAGCAAAGTATTTATGATACTAAAATTGTATTGCCAAACATTTCAGAGCATTATGATTTCAACATTGATGGTGTATCAGAGCAAAATAATCTTATGTATTAGAACATTCTTCCACTGAATTTTAGCAACTTGAAATGAGTTTCAGAATAAATGAACTTTGTGATACCAAGAGCACAAAAAGATATTATGATAATATCAAATAGAGAAAAAAAAACAAAGCTTATCTTTACCCTATTTTTAAGTGAAATACTTTCAAAATAGTTTTAAGGACAAGGATAATCATCAAAATCAACAATGGTGGCTTAAGCATTGAATCATTGAAGTGTAAGCCACACACTTCTGAAAATATTTTCAATAAATTCTTTAAAGAATTTTTCTCCCCCTTAATTTTCCAAAAGGATGTTCTTTATTTTTTTTAAAAAAAAAAAATGCTCCCCCTTAATATAAGCTTAATTAAGATTTTAATTTTTCTCCCCCTTTCATTTTGAATTCATGCTTTTAAGTTAAGATTATAGTTTGTTTTTCTTTAGCAATCTTCTCCTTCTTAGAAATACACAAGTAGTAACAAAGAAATAGAGGTGAGACAAGAGATGTTGGACAAAAATTGAACTTTTCATTGCATTTGCAAAGATTACAAAAAGAGATTACAATGAGAGTCCTAGAGATCTATAAAAGATTTCAAAACAAAAATCCTAAGATTCTAAAGATACAAGAAATCAAGGGGCAGTGAAACTAGAAGAAGTTCCTGGCTGACTCTTTAATAGAAGTCGAACTCCCTTAGAAATGTTCTCGAGACAGTAAAGGACTTCAGAATTGGACTTGAGATAGGACTTCTTTAGTTGGGTTACACTCTGACTGTTCTTATGAAGTCCTTCTAGAAGTTCGTGGGCTAGTTCCTCTACATTTTCATTCAGTTTCTCCAAGTTCCTTCTGACAGATTCTTGAAGCTTTCTTGTGTCCTCTTCTATGTCCATAAATCTCTGGTATTAACCTTGAAGAAGACATCGAAGGCTGACAAGCTCTGCTCTCATATCTGCTATCAATTGAGTGATAGCAGCATTGGAAGGTAAATCAGAAGATGGTGCAGCCATTGAACTTCTCAGTTCTTGAAGGATATCATCTCTTAATGCCTTGAACTGATCCGCACTTAATCTAATTTCATTGGACTGCGGAGGAGGAGAGGATCTGCTAGGTCCTTCAGTAGGAGCTTCAAGAGACTCTTCATTTGGCACAGTTGGCTCCACTTCACTAGGTTCAGCAGCTGCCGGTACAAATGATCTTTCATCTTCTTTTCTGATCCAATGACCGTCTTTCTTTATAAATCCCATTTGGTGTAGCGATCGGTCATTACAAGTGTCCCAATGAGATAGACTCTTTGTTGATTTTCCCTCTAAATCCACTCCGAGCTTCTAAAAAACTAGGGTCAAAAGCATTCCATAGGGAAGGGATGCCTTAGCCCTAGTGGCTGAATCTAACATATGTCTAAACATAAGATAAGGGAGGTTTAGGGGACTACATGTTAGAATATAAAACATCACAAGGATGTCCCTTTCAGAAATAAAGTCAAACCTACCTATCTTAGGAAACAAAATTCGGCTAACTATATGGTGAAGTAATCTATTTTCTACACTAAGCAGGTTGGCCAAAATATCTTTAAATTGGCCTAAGTCTTCTCTATCTAGGATACACTGTATACCCATTTCTCTATTTTCTAAGAAGTCTTCCTAGGGTTTTCGGGTTAAGAATGATACAGGTACCCTTGACCATGGTCTCTAAGCTACCCATCCTAGTCTTCACATTGGCATAAAATTCACGAACGAGGTTCGAATAGGTAGGAATGTCCAGAAAACATAGGGTTTCCCACCCCATGGCTTTTATCTTAAGTCCTATTGTGAAACCTTCGGTTTCTAGGAACCTAAAATCTATTTTCCTTCCTAGGGACATAGGTTGGGCGACCAATGGTACTTGCCTATGAGGAGACGGTGCGGCTGAAGGAGGAGGTCCATCATTTCGAGCCTTTGATCATCTCTCAGATGCTTCGGGGGCTGAACTTCTCTTCACTGCTCGGCGGACAACTTGCTTCCTCGGCATTTTGAAGAAACGAAGGAGAGAAACAGAGGAGAGAAGCAAGGATTCGTAGAGAGGAGGGAGTTGGAGGGCTTTGGAGCATAGGAGAGAAAAAGGGGTTGTCGACTCGAAGAAAGGAAAGTGAAGAAGGAGTCGATTCAATCGAAATTTTATTCCATCTTTCGAGTCAGGGGTCGACTCGTACTTAATGCGAGTCGACTCCTAGGACAAGGGGTCGACGCCTCATTTCTAAGAGGTCGACTCCTTCACCTCAGGGTCTTGAGTCGATTTTTCAGTCGATCTGAGATGACCCTTACTTAGCAGAGGTCAACTCCTCCAAACCTGGAGTCGACTCCTAAAGAGGGGTCAACAGGAATAAAAGATTTTAAGGTCAAGTTTTTCTTTTTTTTATTTTAATAATGATTTGTCATTTAAAACCAAGATTTGGGGGATGTATAACGCAACTTTAAATTGAAAAGATTTGCTTAAATGCATTTCCTTTAAGGATCAAACAATTAAACATATTATGAAATGTTTTGAAACATGATACTTAGTTAGTTTCAATTGGGGGTTTTAAGATTTAAGCACTGAAACTCAAGAAACAAAATCTATACATATAAAAACATATAAAGCAACAAATTGAGCATATGAATTTGTAAATAAAATTGCTCAAGGAATGAATGATTCAATAAACATAGATTAAAATGCATTCATACCTTCTTTGTGTCACAGTACCCAAAAGTATGTATCATTGAGTCCATAGGTGACTAGACACACCTGCACACAACCTTATATATTCATTTTAGGTACCCAAGTTTGCTTGGGTCCTTGAGGTTTAGTGCCAATGGTTCCTTTTGGAACCCAAATTTTCGTAATGACTATTTTACTTTTAAGATTGCAGATCTTAGGATTACAAGAAATGTATTTCTGCAAGAACTTATTGAATTTAAATACAATAGTCTTATCCTGAACAGATAGAGATTTTTTAGCTTATAGTTTCTGTTCATTAAACTTGTATTGAGCTGTTCTAGAATAATCAGAGGAGGATTCATCAAACATGCTTTCAAAGGATTTTTGTTTATGCCATGGTTGATATCCTAATCCTGCTTTGTCAAATTCAGCTTTTTGATTCTCTATCATTAAATTTAATTTTTCAGAGCTAAGAGTAAACTTGTCAACAATATATTTTATTTTATTTAACTTTTGACTAAGCTTTTCATTTTCTTTGATTCGGCTCTGATTTTTCTTTATCAGCTCTTCCATATCTGTTTTCAAAAGATTGTTTTCAGCATTTAGTTTTTCATTCATTTCACTGAATGAATCTTTCTCTTTTGAAATCTTAGAATTAGCTTTCTTAAAAATTTTGAGTTTATGTGAAAGCTTTTCATATTCCTCAAGAAGTTTAGAAAAAGCAATTTGTAATTCATTAAATGTTAAATCATTTTCAGTTTCAGCATGTACCTCATTTTTATGTGCCATGAAACAAAGGTTGGCTTTCTCTTGTGCTTCTTCTTCTTCTTCCTCGGAGTTCATCACTATCGCTCGAAGTTGCCATCATTGCTTTCTTTTTGAATCTTTTAGGTTTTTCTTTAAGCAATGGGCAACTGGGTTTGTAGTGATCCGGCTTTCCACATTCAAGACAAATTACTAGCCAGTACCTTTTTTTTGCTGGATTCTCCCTTAGCCAGTACCTTTTTGCCATTCCATTTTCTTCTCAAAAGACATCTGAACCTCTTGGTTATTAATGTCATTTCTTCATCTTCATCAGTGAGGTCAGATGCAGTGCCTTCCTTCTTTTTGTGAGTGGTGGATTTGAAGGCAATTGATCTTCTTTTCTTTTGTTCTTCTTCATCTAGGTTCTGCTTCAAGGATAGCTCATGTGTTATCAGCGACCTAGCAACTCTTCCAAGGGTAAGATGTTGAGGTCTTTAGTCTCCTGGATTGTAGTCACCTTGGCTTCCCATGTTTTTGGCAAACACCTAAGAATTTTTCTCACAAGTTCACTGTTAGTGTAGGATTTGCCAAGACTCTTAAGCTCATTAATAATACCAGTAAATCTGGTAAATATTTCAGATATAGACTCACTTGATTCTATTTTAAAGAGTTCATAGTTATGCATAAAAATATTAACTATTGACTCTTTAACTTGGCTTGTTCCTTCATGAGTCACTTCTAAGCACTCCCAGATTTCTTTAACAGAGATGCAAGTAGATATTCTATTAAATTCATTTGCATCTAAAGAGCAATATAAAATATTTATGGCTCTAGCATTTAATTGAGCCAATCTTTTATCATGCACATCCCATTCCGTTTTAGATTTAGGAAAAGGATCAATTTTGGTAGATTTAATATAACACTCCACGAATCATAATCTAAGGCCTGTATGAAAATGTGCATTCACGCTTTCCAATAAGTATAATTGGTTCTAGCAAACAGTGGGGGTCTGCTTATGGATTGGCCTTCTACCAAAGATGTCCCAACAGGGACTGCCATGATCTTTAGATTTGATGGTTAGATCAACAAAAAATATTAGAGCACCTGCTCTGATACCAATTGTTTCTCAGAGATGCAGCCCAAGAGGGGGGGGGGGGGTGAATTGGGTGAAAAAAAATAACCAAATGAACTTTACAATTCAAACTTAAGATGCAGCGAAATGGTTTCTTGCTTAGGTTCTTTGAAAATAATGCTTATTCCCTAATCTCCTGTAGTCAGCGAGCGCACTAGGTACTACCAATAGCCTCCTTTGGTGCAGTGCGTTAGATAACTACAGTGAGATTAGTTGAGACAAATCTCAGGTACTACTAGTAGCCTCCCCATTGGGATTATTTCTAAGTGATTAAGCAAAGACCCAAATCACTAAGCAAGATGGGATGTGATTGCATATGAGAAAAGCTAAAGCAATTGAAATAAGGTAAAGCAGAGAAACAACAATTGCAGCGAGGAAAAGTAAAGCAATCACAAATACAAAGAATTTTATAGTGGTTCAGTGCCAACCTTGCACCTACCTCCACTCTCCAAGATCTCTTGAGAATTTCACTATAATCACCCCGATTACAGTCCAGTTATTTGTCAAGCTCACAACCAACTTGTTGTTTTCATTGGATCACAACGAACCCAGTTGGTTTTACGGGCTGACCAACTACAACCTAACCGTTTGTTTTCCGAGCTCATAATCAATCCAGTTGGTTTTACAAGCTTATCGACCAAAATCTATACACAGTCCCAATTAAGGTTTGGACAAGACCTTCCCCAAGTTTTAGACCCTATTGAAACTTGTACAAAAGATATTTGAAGTTTAAAGCACAGACTATTGCTCAACAATAAAAGTATAAATACAAACAGTGAGAGGCAATAGTGAGGTCGTTGGTGTAGAAGGATGTCTTTGAATGCTTTACCAACTTCCAGAGCTGAGGATTGATGGAGAAAGATTGACTTTAATGCCTTCAATGGTTTGCTCACTTCAATGCTCTGGTTTTTGGGGCTCACTAATGATATTTGGAGTTTGGTAGTTAAGCTCACTTTTAATCCACTTGGTTCTCTTGTATTTATAGCTTGGAAACTCTTGAAAACTATTTTAGAGCCATTGGAGACGAAATATAGCCATTAGAGAGGAAAACAAACTAGCTGTTGCCGTGGAAAAATAGCCGTTGCAGCTTTATCCCATCGTCTAGGGTCGACTCCTAAATTCAGGGGTCGACTCGTGTTCCTCATGAGTCGAATCGGTAAGTCTCGGAGTCGTCTCTTGCTTGCTTGCGACTTTAGCTGCTCTCTGAATTTTTTTGTACCACTTAAGGGGTCGACTCCTGCAATGTTGGGTCGACTCGAACTATCCAGAGGTCGACTCGAATCTGCATGAGGTCGACACTTAGGCTTGGCTGATTTCGACTGCTCTTTGTCTTTGCTTTGTGCCACTTAAGGGCTCGACTCGCCTTGCACTGGGGTCGACTCCAGTTCTTTACGAGACGGCTCTCTCAATTGGACAGAAAGCATCTCCTCTATCTCCTTCTCTGTAGGTTGTCTGGGGTTGACTCCTACTCTGCTGGGGTCGACTCATGAGAATCTTGGGTCGACTTGCCCGCTGTTTTTGGCTCTTCTTTTCTTTAACTCTAGCCACATGGGGTCGACTCATCTTTTGCTGGGGTCGACTTTATGATTCAATTTGTCCTCCAATTTGACTCATGTGAATCCTAATCCAATTAGGATCCTAATTGGACTTTATGAATTAAGTTTCTTAGCTAATAAGGAGTTCCAATCAATTAGGACTTCCCATCCTTATCCCATAAGGTTAAGCCTAATTGATTTAGTCCAATTGAATTAAATTAAATTGCAATCCAATTGTAAATCTTCCTTCTTTAACTCACTAACTCTTAGTAGGTTTGAACCAATTATCAATCAAATTGACAATCAAGATCTATTGCGATTCTAAGTCGCAATCCAACCGTCGGAATGATCAAAACCCCTTATGTGTGTGATCCTAAAGGTTCTATTCTGTCTGGTAGTGAGATATATTGGGATCTCCATTACAATATCATTGAAACTCCTTTCAATGGGTTAAAATAATTTCAACTCTTCTCTTCAGGGTTCACTGATCATCAAGCGAATGCTTTCGAGTCTCACAATTCACTAGTGATACCTAGCAGCATGTAGTGGCAACCTAGCAAAATAGAATAGATAAACCTCTAGGTGCAGTTAGCGTATGATACAGTACCTCTATCATGGATTCTGACAAGATGGAGGTTATGGATAACTCGTTAAACCCCACCGTCAGTCATATTGCAAAATTTATTTGACTCAAGTTCGAGATTGGAAAACTCCTTTTCCAAAACTGCGCTGGCCAAGGCCTTTCGAACTTAGTCTCATAAATCACATAGGATCACTCCTAATCTATCAAGGTCGATCGATCCCATCTAGATGCAACTCTAATCGGACAGTGAACCTACTGCAGCCAATTTGCATCACAAAAATCCTTATGAATGGGCCCATATTTATGTGCTCGTCAAACTACAGCAACCTCAGTGTGAATAGCTAAGACATCGCAGGTCTAAGCACCAGTCATACAACTGCAGCATCAAGTAAGTCACTAACTAGTGGATAGACATCCAAGTGACTTCTTGCTTTGGTCACGCTCAGTATACTTATTCTCTAACAAGCACTTGCACAATCACTCCAGTGTCTCCACACTGTAGATTCAAGACTCGTCCATCAAGAAAAGTGATCTGTGCACTAATCTCATCGGATCGATCATCGTCCTTCATGATGATCCATCGATCAGGAGCAATTCAAAAATTAATTACCTAATGACATATGTCTTAAATTCTCAACTCTTGAGAATATGTGTTATCATCGTATTAATTTCTAGGACAATTCATGGACACATAATAACATGAATGAAAATAATACCCAATTTTATTAATTAATGGAAAGATCAAGTATAAATTTTATGTCCCAGAACAATAACAATGTGTCCGCCAAATTGGCTTCTAGAGCATACTTCTAACAATCTCCCACTTGCACTAAAGCTAATCAGACATATATCTAAGCCTCATCTTCTCAAGATGTACTTCTATCTTTTGCTGACTTAGCTACTTAGTGAATGGGTCTGCCACATTATCCGTAGAGTCTACTCTCTGCACTTCTACATACTTATTTTCGTGGTAGTCGCGTATCAGATGATATCGCTGCTCTATGTGCTTGGACTTCTGGTGAGACCTTGGCTCCTTAGCTAGTGTTATGGCGCCATTGTTGTCACAGTAGAGTGTGATGGCATCTGATGACATCATGCCAAACTCTTCAATAAACTTCTTGTACCAGAATGCTTCCTTTGTAGCTTCAGATGCAGCAATATACTCAGCTTCTATGGTAGAATCTGCAATGATCGGTTGCTTGGAACTCTTCCAATTTACCAAACCACCATTGCATAAAAACAAATATCCTGATGTAGACTTTCTATCATCAATATCAGATATAAAGTCTGAATCTGTGTATCCTTCTATCTTTAATTTTGATCCTCCTCCAAAGATCAAGAATATATCCTTAGTTTTTCTCAAGTACTTAAGAATGTTTTTCCCAACTATCCAGTGCTCCTCGCTTGGATTCGACTGATATCTGCTCGTGACACTCACAGCATGTGCTACATCAGGTCGTGTACATAGCATGGCATACATAAGGCTCTCTATAGCCGAAGCATAAGAGATCTTGCTCATGCCTTGAATCTCTTCAGATGTGTTGGGGCACATCTTCTTGGAGAAATGAATCCCATGCCTAAGGGGTAGTAATCCCCTTTTAAAGTTTTCCATGCTGAACCTCTTCAGCACTTCCTCTATGTACATTCTCTATGATAGGCCAAGCATCCTTTTAGATCTATCTCTATAAACCTTAATCTCCAAAATGTAGAATGCTTCCTCAAGGCCTTTCATGGAGACTTAGACAACAATAACTTAACCAAAGTTAGCATGGGAACATCATTCCCAATTAGGAGGATATCATCCACGTACAATACAAGGAATACAATAGCCCTCCCACTAACCTTCTTATAAACACATAGTTTCTCTTCATCATTGATGAAATCAAACAATTTGATTACATCGTTAAAACGAATGTTCCAACTCAGAGATGCTTGCTTTAGTCCATAGATGGACTTTTGTAGATTGCAGACCTTGTGACTACCATCACTGGAAGTAAAACCCAAAAGCTGCTTCATACAGATATCTTCCTCAAGATATTCATTTAGAAATGTAGTTTTCATATCCATCTGCTATATCTCATAATCATGATATGCTGCAATGGCAAGCAATGTTCGAATGGACTTTAGCATGGCTACAGGTGAAAAGGTTTCCTAATAGTCAATGCTTTCGCACTGACTATATCCTTTCGCCACTAGCCTTGCCTTATAGGTCTCTACCTTGCCATCCGAACTTAATTTCTTTTTGTAGATCTATTTACACCCGATAGGTACTATACCTTCTGGTGGATCTATTAAGGTCCAAACTTGGTTAGAATGCGTGGAGTCTATCTCTGACTTCATCGCTTCCACCCATCTCTCGGAATCGATGTCTTACATTTTCTCGTTGTAGGTATTGGGATCTTTACAATGATCTCTATTTTCCATGAGGAACACTTCCTCTACTTCCTCTGTAAGCATACCTAAGTACCTTTCAGGAGTACGGGAGATCCTACTAGATCTACGAGGTGGAGGAGGTTCTACATGTACTAGCTCGATATGAATAGGTTCTATAGGCACAGTGGCTCGTTGCTTTTCAGAGACTTTCTCTTCGAGCTCAATTTTCCTCCCACTGTCTTTATCAAGGATAAACTATTTTTTTAGAAAGACAGCATGTCGGCTCACAAACACTTTGTGGTCCTCTAGGACGTAAAAATTGTATCCGAATGACTCTTTAGGATATCCTATAAAACGAGCACTAATTGTCATAGCCTCTAACTTGTCCGCCTGTTGTCGATTGACATGGGCCGGACATCCCCAAATCTTAAGATGACCAAGACTTGGCTTCTTACTATGCCATATTTCATACGGTGTGGTAGGAACAGACTTAGAGAGAACTCTATTCAATATGTAAATTGTTGAAAGTAGGGCATCTCTCTAAAGGAATAAGGGTAAATCAGTGAAGCTCATCATGGACCAGACCATATTCAATAGGGTCCGATTCCTCCTCTCTGACACCCCATTGAGCTGAGGTGTACTAGGAGGGGTCCATTGTGAAACTATACCATTTTCTTTGAGATAATCATGAAACTCTTCACTAAGGTATTCACCTTCTCGATCTGATCGAAGAACTTTAATGAGTTTTTCTGTTTATTTCTCCATTTCATGTCTGAAGTCTTTGAACTTTTCAAAAGCTTCAGATTTGTGTCTCATAAGATACACATATCCCATACCGAGAGCAATCATCGATAAATGTTATGAAGCAAGAATAGCTATCCCTAGCCTGCACATCGAATGGGCCACACACATCAGTGTGTACTAGGGTAAGTATTTCAGTGGACCTCTTTCCGTGTCCTACGAAGGATAATTTGGCTATTTTTCTTTGAAGGCAGAATTCACAAATTGGATATTACTCGGAAGTCAATGGACCTAGAAGCCTATATTTCTCTAATTTATTTATTCTGTCTTCTCCTATATGACCAAGCCTAAGTGCCACAGATACTTTTGATTTATCTCATCTTTAGATTTTTTGGATCCTATGGTACTCGCTATTTGCTCAGATACATTCATAGACCCATCCAAATGTAAGTGATAGAGACTGTCAATCATAAAACCACGTGCAACCATTTTATTTCTCAAACAAATGGAATAGTAGTCTTTATTGAAATTGAATTTAAAATTTTTCTATGCTAGACAAAATACAGAAATCAAATTTCTACTAGCAGCAGGTACAAAATAACAGTCCTTAAGTATCAAACTAAATCTAGATTGTAATCGCAGAGGATAGGTGCGCACTGCAACAGCAGCAACTCTTGCTCCATTGCCAACCTGGAGGATTATCGCACCTTTCGTGAGTCTTCTACTTTCCTTTAGACCCTGCATAATAGTGCAGAAGTGAGCACTAGAACCAAAATCTATAACCCAACTGGAAGTAGAAAAAACCGTTAGATTAGTTTCAATAATGAGCATATCAGATATACCTTCAGAAGGCGTGTCACCCTTCTTGCTCTTTATACTCCCAATGTAGATAGGACAGTTCTTATTCCAATGGCCGTCTTCGCTGCAATAGAAACACTTTCCCTTGTCATCGGCCTTTTTCTTTGGAACATCCTTTCTTGGCTTCTTCTCGGACTTCTGTTTTTTCGCAGACTTCTTTTTCTTCCAGATAGACTTTTTCTTGGAAGTAGAAGTCAACTCGGCAGCGAGAACTGTGCCCCTTGAACTCTTCAAAGCCTCTTTCGTAGTTACCAACATATTTAACAATTCCGTTTTGGTGCATTCAATCTTGTTTATATAGTAGTTTACTATAAACTACCCATATGAAGCAAGAAGGGATTGCAGGATCAAATTGGTTTGCAATTCCTTGTGCATGTTCATGCCAAGCTTCTCAAGCTCCTCCAAGTCCTTTATCATGGTCAGACCATGATCATGGACAGACTATCCATCGCGCATCTTGGCCTTGAAGAGCCTCTTGGACACTTCAAACCGAGCTGTGCGACTCTGTTCACCATACAACTCTTGCAGGTGATTCAATAAGTCCCTGGCAATTTTCATGTTCTCATGCTGGCATTGTAGTTCATTGGATATGGATGCCAATATGTAGCACCTAACCTTATTGTCATCGTCTGTCTCCTTAGTATGCGTCTCACACTGTTCAATAGTCGGACGGGCTAGTAACACAGGGTGTCATGGTCCAGTACATGCCTTAATTTGTCACAACTTAAAACAATTTTCAAGTTGCGGAGCTAATCCTTATAATTGGGTCCGATCAATCGGTTGTTCTCAAGGATACGGGTCAAGGGATTAGATGTTGACATTTTTATCTGCAGAGAGTAAATATTCTAATTAGAATTTTGTACTTGAATTTCTATTTGTTTTAGGAACTTTTAAAACAAACATCTCCCACTATTTTCTCGAATCTCTAACACTCCTCTAGTAGAAAAATGGAAACCTGCGACTCTAGGTTTCAAGTGAGGTGCTACGGTCCCACCAATTTACATGTCACCTCACCTAATAGTTATTGGTGACATATGAACGATGAGTGTACAATTCTTTTGTTAGAAGCATGCCCTAGAAGCCAATTTGGCAGGCGCATTGTATTTATTCTGGAGGCATGAAATTTGTACTTAACCTTTTTATTAATTAATAAAATTGGGCATTTTGTTCATTGTTGTTATTATGTGTCTATGAATCATCCTAAGAATTAATAAGATAATAACACATATTCTCAAGAGTTGAGAATTTAAGACATGTGTCATTAGGTAGTTAATTCCTGAATTGATCCTGATCGATGGATCATCACGAAGGACGGTGATCGATCCGATGAGATTCCTAGTCTATGATCATGGTCTGACCATGATAAAGGACTTGGAAGAGCTTGAGAAGCTCGGCATGAACATGCACAAAGAATTGCAAACCGATTTGATCCTGCAATCCCTTCCTTTTTCATATGGGCAGTTTGTAGTAAACTACCATATGAACAAGATTGAATGCACCAAACTTAAATTGTTAAACATGTTGGTAACAACTGAGGAAGCTTTGAAGAGTTCAAGGGGCATAGTTCTCGCTGCCGAGTTGACTTCTACTTCTAAGAGAAAGTCTACCTGGAAGAAGAAGAAGTCCGCAAAGAAGTAGAAAATAGAGAAGAAGCCAAGAAAGGATGTTCCAAAGAAAAAGGTCGAAGACAAGGGAAAGTATTTCCATTGTAACGAAGACGGCCATTGGAAGATGAATTGTCCTATCTACATGGAGAGTATAAAGAGCAAGAAGGATAACACACCTTCTGAAGGTATGTCTGATATTCTCATTATTGAAACTAATCTAATAGTTTCTTCTACTTTTAGTTGGATTATAGATTCTGGTTCTAGTGCTCACTTGTGCACTACTATGCAGGGTCAAAGAAAAGTAAAAGGCTTACGGAAAGTGCAATAACCCTCCGAATTGGCAATGGAGCAAGAGTTGTTGCTGTTGCTGTTGGCAATGGAAAGTGCAATAACCCTCCGGATTGGCAATAAAGAAAAGTAGAAGGCTTACGGAAAGTGCAATAACGGTTTAGTTTGATACTTAGGGACTGTTATTTTGTACCTGCTGCTAGCAGAAATCTAATTTCTGTATATTGTTTAGCACAGAAAGATTTTGAATTCAATTTCAATAAAGACTACTATTCCATTTATTTGAGAAATAAAATGGTTGCACATGGTTTTATGATTGATTGTCTCTATCACTTACATTTGGATGAATCTGTGAATGTATCTGAACGAATAGTGAGTACCATATGATCTAAAAAATCGAGAGATGAGATAAATCAAAAGTATTTGTGGCACCTCAACTTGGCCATATAGAAGAAGACAGAATAAACAAATTGGAGAAACATGGGCTTCTAGGCTCATTGACTTTCGAGTCATATCCGATTTGTGAATCCTGCCTTCGAGAAAAAATGGCCAAATTACCCTTTGTAGGACACGGGAAGAGGTCCACTGAAATACTTACCCTAGTACACACTAATGTGTGCGGCTCATTTAATGTGCAGGCTAGGGGAGGTTATTCTTTCTTCATAACATTTACCAATGATTGCTCTCAGTATGGGCATGTATATCTTATAAGATACAAGTCTGAAGCTTTTGAAAAATTCAAAGAGTTCAGATATGAAGTAGAAAAACAAACGGAAAAACTCGTTAAGGTTCTTCGATCAGATCGAGCAGGTGAATACCTTAGTGTAGAATTCTGTGATTATCTTAAAGAAAATGGTATAGTTTTACAATGGACCCCTCCTGGTACACCTCAGCTCAACGGGGTGTCAGAGAGGAGGAATCGGACCCTATTGGATATGGTCAGGTCCATGATGAGATTCACTAATTGATCGTTATTCCTTTAGGGAGATACCCTTACATATTGAATAGAGTTCTCTTTAAGTCTATTCCTACCACACTATATGAGATATGGCATGGTAAGAAGCCAAGTCTTGGTCGTCTCAAGATTTAGGGATGTCCGGCCCACGTCAAGCGATAACAGGCGGACAAGTTAGAGGCTAGGACAATTAGTGCTTATTTTATAGGATATCCTAAAGAGTCAATAGGATACAATTTTTACGTCTTAGAGGATCAAAAAGTATTTATGAGCCGACATGCTGTCTTCCTGAAAAAATAGTTTATCATTGATAAAGGCAGTGGAAGGAAAATTAAGTTCGAAGAGAAAGTCTCTGAGGAGCAACGAGCCACTGTGCCTATAGAACCTATTCATATGTGTGGAGTGATTGATTAAAACCCTATTTGATTTTGATGAGCTCAAAGCATTTGAGTATATTTCTTGTTTACTAATGAATTCAATTAAGTGTTTCAGTGAAAATCTTGTCTAAGTGTCTCAAGACTTGGTTCATAATTTTTGGATAAGTTAAGGAGTCAGCTTGAACCAAAGTCTGAGACTCGAGTCGACTCCAGAGTATCACGAGTCGACTCCAAGCGTATCAAGTTCACTGGCACGAGCTCGAGACGACTCCGGATCAGTACGAGTCGACTCCGACTGAGAACAGACAGACGAACAGAAAGCTTCAACTCAGAACCTGTCAACGAGTCGACTCCCGAAGTGTGCGAGTCGACTCCGATGTTCACCGAGTCGACTCCAGGGTAGTAAGAGTCAACTCCAAGAGGAATACAAAGAAAAAGTCAGAGAGCAGTTTTCGGGTCTGAGATTCGAGTCGACTCCAGTGGAACGCGAGTCGACTCCGATGGTTGGCAGGTCGACTCCAAAGACAGCAAGAGTCGACTCTCAGCAGTACACAAAGAAAAAGTCAGAGGGCAGATTCTGGACTCTGAGATTCGAGTCGACTCCCGCATTACGCGAGTCGACTCCGAGACTCCGCGACCACAAAGAAGACAGAAGACCAAGTTACTGCCTCTGAGATTCGAGTCGACTCCCAGACAGCTAGAGTCGACTCCAAGGCAGCTTCACATCAAAAGGGCAGAAGATCAAGTTTCGGAAACTGAGAGCCGAGTCGACTCCGAGGAAGCTCGAGTCGACTCCAAGACTGGACAAGCCAAAAGACAGAAGATAGGGAGTTCGGGCTCTGAGCGCCGAGTCGACTCCCAGGACAGTCGAGTCGACTCGAGTGGACCAAATTCAAAAATACGTTCACGGACTTCATGGGATGAGCCGACTCCGAGAAAGCCAAGTCAGCTCCAGAAGTTGGCGAGTCGACTCTGGGTCAAGACGAGTCGACTCCCAGTCGCGAAGGCAACTTTAATTCAAATCTGGAACAGTTGCCGAGTCGACTCCGGAAAAGTATGAGTGGACTCCCGCTACAGCCGAGTCGACTCCTGATCGCGCGAGTCGACTCTAACCCACCAACGGACACATTGTCAGGCTGCACAGAGTGTGCAGAACGGGCAGAAAAAGCTCTCTAACTGCTAGTTTCTGTGGGGGTTGGTTTAAATAGCCACAGAGGACTGTAGCAAGGTAGAGAACAACCATTCCACTCCAAGTAATCAAGCTTTCAATCTCTGCAACTTGTTCTTCAACGAAAAAGAGGGAAGAGCAGCATTAACTGCATCCACCTACTTCTTCCCAACATTGAAAGAGCCTTCTCCTGCATTCAAGTCGACTACACATTCAAGAGGAGACCCGAAGTTCAAGAAGCCCTTCCTCTTCTCCAACTTAAAAGCGTTTGAGGGCTCTTAACTTCGTTATTGTTCATATTGCCATTTATCTGCTTTTGAGAAGCTGTATTTTTCTGTTTGTCTCTTTTATCTACACCTTTGTCTTTGCTTGGTTCAATCGGGGCATTGAATCAAGAGTATTGAGGTTGGTTGGTGAGCCGAGTGTAAAACCAATGTGTAAGGGTTCGATTGTGATCCCGGAAAAACAATCGGGGTTGGTTCTAGTCGGTGAGCCTGGGAAAACCGACCGAGTTCGTTGTGAGCTCGTAAAACAACAAGTTTGGTTGTGAGCTTGGAAAACAACCGGCTGTAATCCAAGGGGTTATAGTGAATTCCCAAGAGAGACTTGGGGAGTGGACGTAGGAGCAAGGGTTAGCTCCGAACCACTATAAAAGCTTTGTGTTTGTGATTGCTTGTCTCTTACCATTACTCTCATTTCATACACATCACAGCAACTAATTAATCATCTTGTAAAAAGCATTAATTAGTCACCCACAAACGCTTTAATAGTTAAAATTATTTTAAAACCCAATTCACCCCCCCTCTTGGGTTGTCTATCTGGGCAACAAGTGGTATCAGAGCCTAAACTCTTCCACCCAAGAGTAAAAGATCAAAATGACAACCCCATTTGGATCTTCCCACATTGAGGGTCAGTCCACCCAAAGACCTCCATTCTTTAATGGATCCGACTACTCATATTGGAAGGCTAGGATGAGAATATTCATCCAAGCCCAAGACTATGAGATGTGGACCATTGTAGTAAATGGGCCATACATCCCATCCATATATGTAGAGGGTGTCACGGTACCCAAACTAGAAAAGGATTGGGATGAACATGACATGAGAAAGGCACAACTAAACTCTAAAGCTATGAATGTGCTTTATTGTGCCTTAGATAGAAATGAATTCAATAGGGTCTCTACTTGCAATTCTGCAAAAGAGATTTGGGACAGACTTGAAGTGACCCATGAGGGCACGAATCAAGTCAAAGAATCCAAAATAAATATTTTGGTTCATAAATATGAACTATTTAAAATGGATTCTAATGAAACAATTACATGCATGTTTACTAGGTTTACTGACATTGTCAATGGCCTAAAAAGCCTTGGCAAGAACTATACTAACAGTGAGCTTGTCAGGAAAATTCTTCGGTGTCTACCAAGGTCATGGGAAGCTAAAGTGACCGCAATCCAAGAAGCCAAGGACCTGAACAAATTACCACTTGAGGAGCTTCTTGGATCCCTAATGACGCACGAGCTAACCATGAAACAACACAACGAGGAAGAGTCCTCCCATAAGAAAAAGGTAATAGCTCTAAAATCTACTTCATCTAACAAGGACTTATCTTGCAGTAGCAGCAGTGAAGAAGAAGAACATGAGGAAGATGATGGTGAGGCACTTCTTGTGCGCAAATTCAGAAAATTCATCAACCACAAGAAGTCCTATCATCAAAGGAGAGGCCCCTCAAATTCCTACCGCAAGGACAAAGGTAAGGAAAGGGAAAATGAGGGGATTGGGTGTTACGAGTGCAAGAAGCCGGGTCACATAAGAGCTGAGTGCCCTTTACTTAAAAAGGGGAGCAAGTACAAGAAGAAGAAGGCTCTTGTCACAACACTATCCGACTCCGACTCATCATCCTCTTCATCGGATGATGAACAAGAAGAAAAGGCCAATTTCTGCTTCATGGCCAATGAAAATGAGGTAACATCCGAATCGGATCTTGATTTTTCTTTTGATAAACTTTATGATGCATTTAATGAATTAATGATAGAATATAAGGCCATAAATCTTAAGAATAAAGAACTAAAAACCGCTAATCAATCATACCTACATAAATACGATAAATTAGTTAAGGATAAGGATTTAATCACCAAAGAAAATATAGAACTTAAGACAAGCAACCACCTTTTAACTCAAAAGACTACTACCTTAACTAAAGATAATGAAAAACTAACTAAGGAATTTTCAGAACTTAAAAAACATAAACAAATCTTAAATAAGGATCTCACAAAAGAACTTAATGATCTAAAAGCAGAAAATCAAACACTAACTAAAGAACTTAACAAATACAAACCCTTAGTTGAAAAATTTACATATAGCTCTGAAAAGTTAAATATGATACTCAATAGTCAACGAGCAGTATTTAATAAAGCGGGTTTAGGGTATAAACCAAGAAATAAACAAAAACTTCTTAGTAACTTCTTTGTTAAAGCTGGGGAAACTAAAACTAAGAAAATAACCTGCTTTTGTTGTGGGACTATAGGACATAAGGCAAATGTATGTGACTATAGGAAAAGTAAAACAAAAAGGAAAATTAAAAGGGTATGGGTTCCAAAAGGAACCAACTTGACTAACCATGAAGGACCCAAGAAAACTTGGGTACCTAAGATTATATGATCTACTTGTGTAGGAGTGTCTTGCAGCCAAGGTCAACAAAAACTGCTGGTACTTAGACAGTGGCTGCTCAAGACACATGACGGGTGACAAGGATCAATTTTTCATCCTTGAAGCTAAGAAGGGAGGTGCTGTGACTTTTGGAGACAACAACCAAGGTCACATCATTGGTATTGGTAAAGTTCAAATCACCCATTCTACTTATATTGATAATGTTAGATATGTTGATGGTCTTAAGCATAACTTATTAAGCATTAGTCAATTATGTGATAAAGGGTATAATGTTATGTTTAAACCATCACTATGCATTATAACAAACCCTAATGATAATAGTTTAGTTTTTAAAGAAATTAGACGAAGAAATGTATATGTTGTAGACCTTGAAGATCTTGCAAAACATAACCAATGTCTAGTTGTTAATGAAACTAAGGATAATGATGCTAGTTGGTTGTGGCACCGTAAGTTAGGTCATGCAAGCATGGACACAATAACTAAACTAGTTAAAAGAGATTCCGTGATAGGTTTGCCAAAATTAAAATTTGAAAAGAACAAAATATGTGAAGCATGTCAATTTGGCAAACAATCTAGGAACTCATTTAAATCCATAAAATGTGTCTCTACCTCTAGGCCTCTAGAATTATTACACATGGACCTATTCGGACCAACTAGAACAACAAGCCTAGGTGGAAATAAATATGGTCTAGTTATTGTAGATGATTATTCTAGGTACACATGGGTCATGTTCCTAGCACATAAGGATCAAGCATTTTCTGTTTTTAAGAAATTCCATAAAGAAGTAACCAATGCTAGAGATACCTCAGTAATAGCTATTAGAAGTGACCATGGTACCGAATTCGAAAATCAGTCATTTGAGGAATTTTGTAGTAAAAAGGGGATAACCCATAATTTTTCTGCACCTAGGACACCACAACAAAATGGAGTTGTGGAGAGGAAAAATAGAACTCTAGAGGAAATGGCTAGAACTATGTTATGTGAAAGTAACCTCCCTAAGTACTTTTGGGGAGAAGCCATTAATACTTCTTGTCATATATTAAATAGAGTTCTATTGAGACCCATCATAAAGAAAACACCTTATGAACTTTGGAAAAACAGAAAACCAAAAGTTAATTACTTTCATATTTTTGGATGTAGGTGTTTTGTTCATAATAATGGGAAAGATAATCTAGGTAAATTTGACTCTAAATCTGATGAGGGCATATTCTTACGTTACTCTACAACAGTAAAGCCTATAGAGTTTTTAATAAAAGAACCCTAGTTATAGAAGAATCTATACATGTTGTATTTGATGATTCTAGTGACATCTCCTCTAGTAAGAAAGTTAACTTTGATGATGATGCTGAAATTCTTGAAGAAAAGATAGATGAAATGACATTACAAGATGATAATCAAAAATTGATTGAAGGAGCATCATCAAGCCAAGAGGCTATTGTGGATCATGGGCTAACTAAAGCTTGGAGGTATGCTCACGGGCATCCTAAGGAACTAATTCTAGATGACCCATCTCAACCGGTTAGGACTAGAGCATCCCTTAGGAATTTAAATAACCATCTAGCTTTTGTCTCACACTTTGAGCCCAAACATATAGAAGAAGCCGAAAATGATGTAAATTGGATAAATGCAATGCAAGAAGAATTAAACCAATTTACTAAAAACAAAGTGTGGAATCTAGTTGAGAGACCTTCTGAATATCCAATTATAGGTACAAAATGGATTTATAAAAATAAACTAGATGAAAATGGAATCGTAATAAGGAATAAGGCTAGACTAGTAGCAAAGGGGTATAATCAAGAAGAAGGTATAGATTTTGATGAAACCTTTGCTCCTGTAGCTAGACTTGAGGCTATTAGATTATTATTAGCATATGCATGCTCTAAGGACTTCAAACTATTTCAAATGGATGTAAAAAGTGTATTTTTAAATGGGTATATTAATGAGGAGGTATATGTAGAACAACCTCCTGGTTTTGAAAATCATCAATACCCTAATCATGTTTATAAATTGAACAAAGCACTTTATGGTTTGAAACAAGCACCTAGAGCATGGTATGAGAGACTTAGCAAATTCCTATTAGAACATGAGTTCTCTAGGGGTAATGTAGATACAACTCTATTTCTGAAAAAGAAAAACCAAGATATGCTGTTAGTACAGATTTATGTTGATGATATTATTTTCGGTGCTACTAACAATCGTCTCTGCGAAGAATTTGCTAACTTGATGCAGAGTGAATTTGAGATGAGCATGATGGGAGAGCTGACTTACTTCCTTGGACTCCAAATCAAACAATCTGAAGGAGGCATCTTCATCAATCAAGCCAAATATATCAAGGAGATGCTCAAGAAGTTTGATATGGAGGGAAACAAATCAATCAGCACCCCCATGAGTTCATCATGCAAATTAGACCAAGATGAATCAGGTAAATCTGTAGATCAGAAACTGTATCGAGGTATGATAGGATCCTTATTGTATCTTACTGCAAGTAGACCTGATATTATGTTTAGTGTTTGCATGTGTGCTAGATATCAGGCTAATCCTAAAGAATCACATCTAGTTGCAGTTAAGAGAATTTTTAAATATTTAATAGGAACTAAGAATATAGGGCTATGGTACTCTAAAGAATCTAGCCTAAACTTAATAGGATACACAGATTCAGACTTCGCTGGATGTAAGCTTGATAGAAAAAGTACCAGCGGGTCGTGTCAATTTCTAGGAGAAAACCTTATCTCATGGTTTAGCAAGAAACAAAACTCGGTTGCATTATCTACTGCTGAAGCTGAATATGTTGCAGCCGGGAGTTGTTGTGCTCAAATCCTGTGGATTAAACAACAACTAGAAGATTATGGCATTAAACAAGATAAAATTCCCATTAATTGTGATAATACAAGTGCCATTAATCTAACTAAAAATCCAATTCAGCATTCAAGAACTAAACATATTGAGATAAGACATCACTTCATAAGAGATCATGTATTGAATGGTGATGTGACACTCCAATTTGTTTGTACTGATGATCAATTAGCAGACATTTTTACAAAACCCCTAAGTGAAGAGAGGTTTAGTGTGCTTAGGAGGGGATTAGGAGTGATTGATCCATCCTAGTGGTAGTTTCCACTAGATTCGTTGATTTTGATGATTAGATTGTGGTTAAAATAGAGTTTCTTTTCAATGTTCATCAAATCAGATCATAATTTAGTGATTTTCCCTCATTCGGCACGAACATAGCATGATTTTTAGGTGCATGTCAAAGTTAGAGACGACTCGAGTAAGTTTCAGAGTCGGCTCCTAAGGGAGAGTCGACTCGCGCATTTGCGGGAGTCGACTCGCAAAGATGGCAGCAGAGGGGGAGTCGACTCGCATATAGTCGGGAGTCGACTCGAGGTCTACAAGCGCATAAGAAGAGTCGACTCGCGCATATTCTGGAGTCGACTCGAGGTCGAGTCGACTCGCGACTCAGTGGAGTCGACTCGCAGTCGGGATCCGACTTTTTAACCCTAGCTTTGTCGTTTCGAAAACACTTTCTTTCTCAGCCGCCATTGTTCACAAGCCCTAGAGCCGACTCCTAGGTCGTCCCCGATTGTCTCCAAGCCCTTTTCCGTCGACCTTTCACCGTCCCTTAGGGTTTTCCTCCCTTTCTAGGTCGTCCCCGGTCGTCCCCAAGACTTTCCCGTCGGTTCTTCACCGCTCATTAGGTTTTCCTCCCATTTTAGGTCATTATGCCGCGTAAGACCGTAGTCCGGAAGAGGTCCCAACCCGAGGCCCGTCCCGAGCGGCGCTCCAAGGCTCGGCACGATCCCGCGAGGCCACAACCTCCGGCTCGTTCCCCGCCTAGGGCGGTTCCCGCGAGGCCATTAGCCGGGAAGGCCGTCTCCACCGGGAGATATGTCGATTTCGACTTCCTCTCCCGGGAAGGGTTCACTATAGGTGATAGACTTAGGGCCCAGGGCTTAGAGTACTTCCTCACCTTAGATCTCCCCACATATCCAGACCTCATTAGAGAGTTCTACGGTACCGTCCATCGGGGAGATGGAGGTATCGAGGGCACAGTAGCCGGTGTCCCTCTGTTCATTACGGAGGATCTCATTGCCCACATCCTCCACCTTCCACAAGTCGGGGTGGCTCCCACACACTCCGAGGACAGGGTTGAGGCCCTTACGGCCGTACTAGGGCATCCACCTCAGTCCCCCCTAGACGAGGTATCTGCTAGCTCACTTCCGATTGAGGTGCGGATCCTCTTGAGTATATTGTCTAGGTCCATCTTCCCTAAGACAGGGAGATTTGATTTTGTAAATGAGAGAGACCTAGCTCTTATGTTTTATATTCTTCAGGACACCCCAATCAACTTCCCCAAACTCATCTATAGGTATCTGTGTGAGCCCCTAGATAGACCTAGGCTCACCCTCCCATACGGCATGATATTCACTCTTCTGTTCAGGGAGTACGAGATTCCCATTCCTGAGGGGGAACCCTCTAAGGCATTGCGATGGACAGATCGCATGCGAGCGGGGACCCTACACAGGATGGGGTTTTGGAAGAGAAAGGGGATCTGGGTTAGGAAGTCATCCATCACCACACAGACCACCAGACCTTCCCCCAGTCCTGAGCCCGATTCTGACTTTCCCGACGTACCAGACTTTCCATCCACTTCTGCTCCTACCACCTCCGCCAGACCCTCCTCCTCAGCTCCACCCACTCAGCCTATGGAGGTCCGGATCTCGTCTGAGCAGCTCCGGGAGCTGCGGCAGGAGATAGTCCGAGATCTGCTCCAGGAGCTCCGGGGTTCAGTGCCTGCTCCCACTCCTGCACCTTCGTCAGCGTTGGTCCCTTCCTTGACAGCCGTGACTGACATGACGGCCCATGTGCGGGAAGAGATCGACAATGTACGGTTCCTGGTCCAAGCCCAGTTCCACAGCATGAGTGAGGTCACGAGCACCACTCGACGGATGCGGGATGACATCGGCCGTGACATGTCCACCACCACCGCGGGGGCCGAGCGCTTGTCGAATGTGCTCATCGACAAGCTGGATGGACTGCAGAAGTCAGTACTCGAGCTGGATACGACACAGAGCAGGGCCATCCAGGCCATCATTCGCCAGCTAGAGAACGTGACCAATGCGGTCCAATCACTCGTGGAGCGCATGCCTCGAGGAGATACATCCTCGAGAGGAGGAGCCACATCCTCGAGAGGAGGAGTCACATCCTCGAGAGGAGGACCTACATCCTCGAGGAGACCGTAGCTACTTTTTGTATTTTGCTTTGACATGTATTGCTTTACGTTACTTATTGTATTTTGAAATGTACTTACATACAAATTAATACAATGAGTAGCCGCATTTTTCTTCAATAATGTGCCTTTTGATCTATGTTTGATTGTGTATTCTGTTTACCTCCTTTTTGATATGATGACAAAAAGGGGGAGAAATATGTATAAAATATGTAAAAGGGGAAGAAATATGTATAAAATATGTAAAAGGAGAAATATGTATAAAATATGTAAAAGGAAAAATATGTATAAAATATGTAAAAGGAATCAATGGAAATCAATAAAAAGATAAACTCTTAAAACACACAAATTTGTTCTAAGTGGATTCGGTACCTCGAGGCTCATTATCTCTCTTTTGGGGCTCCTAATGGAGTAATCTCCAGAATCTATTCAAGGGATATTCGGAGATTAGCTGAATCCTACTCAAGAACAAATTGACAGATTTTCCCTCTAAAAACCAAAATTTCAGTTCAAAAACTTCAAAGCATTAAAAGGAAATTCAAAGAATCAAAACAAAGTAGTATGCATATGTTGAGGGGGAGAATCTGAATTTTTAAGAGAGCTAAATCATTAAATATATATAAGCCAAACAATTGATTGCATGATATGAAGGCTTATATAATTCCAAATGAAAGGGGGAGCTTTAACTCCGAAATTTATTGTTTCACTCCTTTCAAGCTTGGATAAATTGAACCACCAGACATTTGAATTCATTTATGGATTTTATTTCATTATTTATTGTGCAATTCACTTTACATATACTCAATGTTTTGTCATCATCAAAAAGGGGGAGATTGTGGAGTGATTGATTAAAACCCTATTTGATTTTGATGAGCTCAAAGCATTTGAGTATATTTCTTGTTTACTAATGAATTCAATTAAGTGTTTCAGTGAAAATCTTGTCTAAGTGTCTCAAGACTTGGTTCATAATTTTTGGATAAGTTAAGAAGTCAGCTTGAACCAAAGTCTGAGACTCGAGTCGACTCCAGAGTATCACGAGTCGACTCCAAGCGTATCAAGTTCACTGGCACGAGCTCGAGTCGACTCCGGATCAGTACGAGTCGACTCCGACTGAGAACAGACAGACGAACAGAAAGCTTCAACTCAGAACCTGTCAACGAGTCGACTCCCGAAGTGTGCGAGTCGACTCCGATGTTCACCGAGTCGACTCCAGGGTAGTAAGAGTCGACTCCAAGAGGAATACAAAGAAAAAGTCAGAGAGCAGTTTTCGGGTCTGAGATTCGAGTCGACTCTAGTGGAACGCGAGTCGACTCCGATGGTTGGCAGGTCGACTCCAAAGACAGCAAGAGTCGACTCTCAGCAGTACACAAAGAAAAAGTCAGAGGGCAGATTCTGGACTCTGAGATTCGAGTCGACTCCCGCATTACGCGAGTCGACTCCGAGACTCCGCGACCACAAAGAAGACAGAAGACCAAGTTACTGCCTCTGAGATTCGAGTCGACTCCCAGACAGCTAGAGTCGACTCCAAGGCAGCTTCACATCAAAAGGGCAGAAGATCAAGTTTCGGAAACTTAGAGCCGAGTCGACTCCGAGGAAGCTCGAGTCGACTCCAAGACTGGACAAGCCAAAAGACAGAAGATAGGGAGTTCGGGCTCTGAGCGCCGAGTCGACTCCCAGGACAGTCGAGTCGACTCGAGTAGACCAAATTCAAAAATACGTCCACGGACTTCATGGGATGAGCCGACTCCGAGAAAGCCAAGTCAGCTCCAGAAGTTGGCGAGTCGACTCTGGGTCAAGACGAGTCGACTCCCAGTCGCGAAGGCAACTTTAATTCAAATCTGGAACAGTTGCCGAGTCGACTCCGGAAAAGTATGAGTCGACTCCCGCTACAGCCGAGTCGACTCCTGATCGCGCGAGTCGACTCTAACCCACCAACGGACACATTGTTAGGCTGCACAGAGTGTGCAGAACGGGCAGAAAAAGCTCTCTAACAGCTAGTTTCTGTGGGGGTTGGTTTAAATAGCCACAGAGGACTGTAGCAAGGTAGAGAACAACCATTCCACTCCAAGTAATCAAGCTTTCAATCTCTGCAACTTGTTCTTCAACGAAAAAGAGGGAAGAGCAGCATTAACTGCATCCACCTACTTCTTCCCAACATTGAAAGAGCCTTCTCCTGCATTCAAGTCGACTACACATTCAAGAGGAGACCCGAAGTTCAAGAAGCCCTTCCTCTTCTCCAACTTAAAAGCGTTTGAGGGCTCTTAACTTCGTTATTGTTCATATTGCCATTTATCTGCTTTTGAGAAGCTGTATTTTTCTGTTTGTCTCTTTTATCTACACCTTTGTCTTTGCTTGGTTCAATCGGGGCATTGAATCAAGAGTATTGAGGTTGGTTGGTGAGCCGAGTGTAAAACCAACGTGTAAGGGTTCGATTGTGATCCCGGGAAAACAATCGGGGTTGGTTCTAGTCGGTGAGCCTGGGAAAACCGACCGAGTTCGTTGTGAGCTCGTAAAACAACAAGTTTGGTTGTGAGCTTGGAAAACAACCGGCTGTAATCCAAGGGGTTATAGTGAATTCCCAAGAGAGACTTGGGGAGCGGACGTAGGAGCAAGGGTTAGCTCCGAACCACTATAAAAGCTTTGTGTTTGTGATTGCTTGTCTCTTACCATTACTCTCATTTCATACACATCACAGCAACTAATTAATCATCTTGTAAAAAGCATTAATTAGTCACCCACAAACGCTTTAATAGTTAAAATTATTTTAAAACCCAATTCACCTCCCCTCTTGGGTTGTCTATCTGGGCAACAATATGAGCCACTACATGTAGAACCTCTTCCACCTCGTAGATCTAGTAGAAATTCTCGTCCTTCTAAAATGTACTTAGGTATGCTTACAGAGAAAGTAGAGGAAGTGTTCCTCATGGAAAATAGGGATCATTGTAAGGATCCCAATACCTACAACGAGGCGATGTTAGACATCGATTCCGTGAAATGGCTGGAAGCAATGAAGTTAGAGATGAACTCCATGCATTCCAACTAAGTCTGGACCTTAGTTGATCCACCAGAAGGTATAGTACCTATTGGATGCAAATGGATCTACAAAAGGGAGATAGGTTCGGATGGAAAGATAGAGACCTATAAAGCAAGGCTAGTGGCAAAAGGTTATAGCCAGCGCGAAGGCATTGACTATCAGGAGACCTTTTCATTTGGAGCTATGCTGAAATCTATTCGAACATTGCTTGCTATTGCAGCATTTCATGATTATGAAATATGGCAGATGGATGTGAAGACTGCTTTCCTAAATGGATATCTTGATGAAGCTATCTATATGAAGTAGCCTTTGGGTTTCACTTCCAGTGATGGAGATCACAAGGTCTGCAAGCTACAAAGGTCCATCTATAGACTAAAGCAAGCATGTCAGAGTTGGAACACTTGTTTCAATGATGTAATCAAATCGTTTGATTTCATCAAAAACGAAAAGGAACCATATGTTTATAAGAAGGTTAGTGGGAGGGCTGTTGTATTTCTCGTATTGTACGGGGATGATATTCTCCTAATTGGGAATGATATTCCAATGCTTACTTCGGTCAAGATTTGGTTGTCTAAGAAATTCTCCATGAAAGACCTTGGGGAAGCCTCCTATATTTTGGAAATTAAGGTCTATAGACATAGATCTAAAATGATGCATGGCCTATCACAGAAAATATATATAGAGGAAGTGCTGAAGAGATTTAGCATGGAAAACTCAAAAAGGGGATTGCTACCCCTTAGGCATGGGATTCATCTCTCAAAGAAGATGTGCCCCAACACATCTGAAGAGATTCAACGCATGAGCAAGATCCCTTATGTTTCGGCTATAGGAAGCCTCATGTATGCCATGCTATGTACACGACCTGATATAGCACATGTTGTGAGTGTCACGAGCAGATATCAATCAAATCCTCGCGAAGAGCACTGGACAGCTGTGAAGAACATTCTTAATTAATTAAGAAGAACTAAGGATATGTTCTTGGTCTTTGGAGGAGGATCATAATTAAAGGTAAAAGGATACACAGATTCAGACTTTATGACTGACATTATTGATAGAAAGTCTACATCAGGATATGTGTTCTTGTGCAATGGTGGTTCGGTAAATTGGAAGAGTTTTAAATAATAGATCATTGCAAATTCTACCATAGAAGTTGAGTACATTGCCGCCTCTGAAGCTGCAAAGGAAACATTCTGGTATAAAAGTATTGTTGAAGAGTTAGGCGTGATATCATCAGATGTCATCACACTCTACTGCGACAACAATGGCGCCATAGCACTGGCTAAGTGTTGGGATTTGTATCCTAAATGTCAATCGTCAGCATATTGATGATTGAATTTTGTAAATGAATTGACAAATCAATAAAGCATTTTTTGGCATTATTCATCATTTTACATCTTCAAATGAACTCTTATATGATGAAGTCCTTAGGACTTATTAATGATAAAGGAGGATTTTCTTCGAGTCCTTAAACTAGTTTGCGACCAAATGATATGTTGTTACAAGGACGACAACATTATCGAGATTAGGTCATTGTGTGACATATACGTTGGTTGTCCTCTTAACCAAGGAGTGTGGAGACACTGGTATGCCACACAGGTGAAGTGTAGGAGTACATTTCACTGAACGTGACCAATTTTGGAACGCTGTACGGTCAAGAGATGTTCCGAGTGGATATGGGTATAAGTTTGGCCCTCTAACCTGAGACCGCAACCTGTGACTAGCAGGCAACTCATTGTACTTTGGTACCGGACTACCTAGATTTTTAATTCAGTGATGGAAGGTCACTGGGTGCAGTCAAGTACTTGCGTAGTCAGTTGTGAGTCGAGATGGAATTGACCCCTCCTGGAAACAAGAGATAATGTCTTATGATTAATTTAGCAAAACCTTGGCCAGGGTAATCCCAGTGAGGAGTCACGGGATATCTAAAGTTAATCACATAATGGTTGTACTAATTATAGGGTTGACAGTGAGCTCTAAGTTATCCTGGCATTAGGAGTCAAAGGGATTGAATTATACAGTAACCATAGTCCAGGGTTCCAGAATATTTGCTTCGCATATATTCGGCCTATCCGGACGTCGGCTACCATTGCTAGATGGTCACATCGATTAGTATAGGAAGACGTTCCTATACTACCGGCTTAGGTTCGAACCTATGAGGTCACACGCATAGAAGTTTCTAGATTGATCAAATGGCTGATTGATGATTAAGAATCATTCAGGGATAATTTGGTCAATTCTATTGACAAATTATCCAAAGCAAAAGTTGTATTAAAATAATTATTGAATTATTGGAGGATTAATTAGCAATTATATTGCTAATGAACTCAATTTGATTGAGTAATTGGGCTTAGGTTGAGCCAAATTGAATAGGATTCAATTTAGGCTGCATCAGGATTTGACCTAATTGGATTGGGTTCAACCCAAGTAGATTGAGCTTGACCCAATTAATGGAACTTGACCCAATTGGATTGGGCTTGATCCAAATCAATTAGAAGACCTTATTTGATGAGGATTATGAATCCAAATAATCAGAATTGGATAAGGATAAGAATCCCTAAATTTTAGGAACCCATCCTTATCTTCTTGGAGAAAAATGACACCTTGATTTATCCCCAGGATTTCCCATGTCTATAGTATTTATTTTTGGCCAAAAATTTGGCGTGAGAAGAGAGGAGGCATGGGGCTATATTTTCTATAAAAATGGTGCCTTAAATCTTTCTAGAAAGATTTAGATGAATTTCCTAATTTATAGGGATTGCATGGCGCATGAAATAGGGTGGTCTGCGGCTGAAATTTGGACGTATGAATTCCCATCTTTTAGGGATCCAAAATACACAAAATTTGGATATGTTTATCTCCTCTTAGCTGCCAAACCACCAGAATTTTTTGGGGATTTTATCAGCTAAATTAATTGGCTAAATTAGGTGTGATACGTGGGGGGGTCTTTTGGCTATAAAAGACCCCCATGCCTTGGGTTCAAGATATACCATATTTAGAGATTTCAAAAAAATCTGAAAAAATTCTCTGAGGGCCTCCATCCCTTATTATCCTTCTTCCTCACATTCATCCTCCATCTTCTTAAAAAAAAAATCGAAGGTTGAGTGTTCAGAAGGAGAAACCTTCAGCCATTGCAGCATTCCTGCGCGAGCTAGCACTCCCGCGGAAGACGATCTACCTAGGGCTTCGCGTGTACTTCTCATAGAGGCCATTCGTGTACGTGGCTGCGAAGTTAAGGATCAGATCCACAAGTTTCTTTCATTATAAAAGGTATTAATTCTATATTAATCTTTTATTTTGGAGTCAGGGTCTAGGTCCGATTTCTCGAGGTTTTACCCTCCTTTGGGGCTCCTCACGGAGTTATCTCCAGAATCCATTCGATGAATATTCGGAGATTAATTGGAATAGAGTTCTTAAGTCTCAGATCTGATAGTTAATCATGCATGAAAGTTTTAGCATAATTGTTTAAACGATTCCGGCATAATCTTATGTGTTCTTAAGGTGCTGATTTCTATATTTGATCTTGTAAGCATGCATGAATTAAATTATTTGATTCGATTTTTCTGCTGCATTTTTGAAACTTAAAAAGAACTACGTATGGCTTGATCCCTCTTATGAAGGGGTACGTAGGCAACCCGATCAGGTTCAGCCATGGTTTTTTTAAAAAAAAAAAATTCAGCATGCTAAACACCGAAGAACCTAGGATTCACTTTCAGTCATATCAGAGCCAGGTTCATGTTTAAACTTTTATGTTTTAATTTTTGTAATTAAATCTGAAATCATGAGCATGCTTAGATTAGATCTAAAGTATTTTTATGATTGATTTAATTGCTGATTATGCATGATTAACTAGATCTGAAATTTTGAATACATATGATGCATGTTTGTGTTAAGATTTGTAACATAAATAAATCTGAAATCATAATATTGTTTAGATTAGATCTAAATAAAGTTTATAATTCATATGATCTCTGATTTTAATAAATAAATCAGATCTAAAAATAAAAGTGAAAAAACAAATACATAAGATGTATGTTGTTTGTATTAATTCATGTTGTTATATATATATGATGCATGAACATAAAACATAATGACTTAAACATGATTACATGTGATTAATTACAAAAACTCAGATCTGAAAATATGTTTTAAGCACTGAAAGAATGTAATTAATATGTAATTAAAAAGAAATATGCAATGATCAAAACTTTCATAAGTCTAAACTTAATTGAGAATTAAGTGTTATGAAATAGAATTGTAACTCAATTAATTAACATTGCATAATTCTTTGGGCATATGGGTTAGCTTGAATCAAGTTCCTAGGATTGGGTTAGACCTAAGGTTAGAATCATACATGGACAAATAGAATTAATTGATCAAATCTAATTAAGTAGTAACTAGATTAGGTCAAGAAAATTCTAGGTCAATTTACAATGGTTGTAGATGGATCAAGTCCATATCTTTGATTAGACCAAGATGGAACTTGATTTAGGCTCAGAGGTGTAGCCCGAGTCATTTGAGTAATCAAATCGAAATTGATTAACCAGTCGGTGTCTAAGGTAAGTTTGGCAGTTTTGACCGGTGGTTTTTAATTGAGAGCTACTTGCACTGATTCGTCTTTGTCGAGTTAATGGCATATCCCTTCCACCGATCTCACTTACCTGGCCGACATGGTCAATCACATTTTGATTGGATCACTTAATGATTCGAGTTAACCCATGCCTATAAGGAAAATCAGTTTGACTGATTTAGGTGCCTCCTTAACCGGTTTGAGTCTAATCTGATTTGATGAAGTCAGTGGGAGAAATTAGACTAACCGGATCTTCTCATCTATCCTAATTATGAAATCCTCTAAAATTATTAGGTCCTTAAAATGAAATAGTTATGGGGATAACTAGGTCATAGCCTCCCATTAAGTTGGGTGATAATGGGTTCAATGTTTTGATAATTATTGGAGGCACCACACGCCTGGTACTTATCAAGCATTGGAATTGTCATTCAATATATGATGAGTTAAGTATACCTTCAATAGGCGGTCAGGTGAGCCGAGCCACACTCGGGCTTGGTCGTCTATTAGTTGATTAGACTTAACCTTATCATTTAATGGTTGGACCTGACTAGGGTATTCGGTGGAGGCGCCACACGCCTGCCGAAGAACCTAAGGCAAAATTATCACTAGAAGTTGCTTGGTGAAGCAACTGGTTTAGAACCTACCAATAGGTGCATATGAGTTAGCCGAGCCACACTCGGGCCTATATGCGATCTATTGAGTTCTAGTGCCCACTAAAGAATTAGGAGTAATTTTTCGAATTAGAGGTAGAGGCTACCAATTTGTATAAAATAGTGGGAGTACCTTTAGACTAAAGTCCAAGTCTATTGAGTTTAGTCAATTCATATACTAATAGCCAAATTTTCTTTTTATGCAGAAATGGCCACTAATTTGTCACTTCGCTCATTGTTGGATAATGACAAGTTGACTGGTCCAAATTTCAATAATTGGCATAGGAAACTGAAAATAGTGCTAGAACATGAGAGGATCCTTTATGTGATAACAGATCAAGCACTTTTGCAGCCCGCTGTTAATGCATCAAGATCGGCCAGAGACACTTATCAGAAGTGGCTCAGTGACCGGATCACTGTTCGATGCATCATGTTGGCAACAATTAGTGATGAGTTTAGTAGGCGTTTTGAGAATACGCAGCCGGAAGATATCATTCAAGTGTTGAATGAATCATTCGGCGTTCCTGACGACATTGAGAGGCACAAAACTAGTTGTGCCATCTTCAGCGCCCGAATGAAAGATGGGACCTCGGTAACTGATCATGTATTGTACATGATTGAGTTGATCGAGCGTCTAAGCTCTCTTGGCTTTCTCCTTCATGATCAATTGGGGAAGGATGCCATACTAAACTCATTGCCTGGATCATACCGTTCTTTTCTCACTCATTTTCGTATGACGAAACCTGTCGTGAATTATCACCAATTGTTGGGGTTACTACAGACGTTTGAGAATGATCACCAACTTCTTAAGAAGACGGTGAACTTAGTGGGAGGATCATCCAAGGGTTGCCCCTTTAAGAAAGGGAAAAAGAAAAATAAAATCCAAAAGAAATAGGTGCACCATGCTTAGCCTAGTTAGAAAAAGAATAAAAAGGCTGATCAGAGCAAGGCGGAGTGCTTCTTCTGCAAGAAGCAAGGACATTGGAAGAGGAACTGTCCTCTTTACATTGCATCGCTCGATCCGAACCGGCCTAAGAAAAGTGGGCAATCAGTTGCCAATCAAGGTACTTATATGATAACACCTTGCAATTTTTCTATTTGTGATAATTCGACCTGGGTATTGGATACCGGTAGTCCTTTTAATATTTGCAATTCATTGCAGGAGCTACAAGTCAGTGAGTGGTTTGAAGAAGGAGAAAGATTTCTGAATGTTGGAGATGGAAGATCAGTTCCAGTTCTAGCTTTAGGAATTCTTAATCTTAAATTCAGCTCTTACGTAAATGTCCTTAGTGATTGTCACTATTGTCCAAGTTTTTTATTGAATGTCATTTCTGTAGGCCTTTTGGCCAAAAATGGTTATGAAATATCAATAAAAAAGGATTATTGCAATGTCATTTGGAATGGTGTTGTTGTAATGAATGGAATTCTAAGTAATGGCATTTACATTTCGTCACAGCCTGTTCATGTAATGTATAAATCCAATAAGCGCCCTAGAATAGATAACGTCACGGATGTCTACCTTTGGCATCATAGGCTAGGTCATATTAACAAGAACAGGATGAACATGTTAAGTAAAGAGGGAATCCTCAATGTTAATGATTGTGAATCATTGACAACCTGTGAGTCATGTCTTCCTGGTAAGATGACCAAATCACCTTTTACCGGAAAAGATGAACGAGCCAGTGACTTATTGACCCTTATACATTCTGATGTATGTGGGCCAATGAGCACAGATGTTAGGGGTGGGTATTCATATTTCATTACGTTTACAAATGATCTTTCGAGGTATGGTCATGTCTATTTAATGAGACATAAATCCGAAGCATTTGAAATGTTCAAATTGTATCGTAATGAAGTAGAAAAACAAACTGGAAAGAGTATTAAAACTCTTCGATCAGATCGAGGGGGTGAATACATTTCAAATGAGTTTTTGACATATCTGGGAGAGAATAGGATTCTTTTCCAATGGACTCCTCCTGGTACACCGCAGTATAACGGTGTATCAGAAAGGAGAAATCGAACTCTGTTAGACATGGTTCGATCCATGATGGAGTTTGCGAGTCTGCCCATATCCTTTTGGGGATATGCACTTGAGTCAGCCTGCTACATTCTAAATAAGGTTCCAAGTAAGTCGGTAAATAAAACACCACATGAGATGTGGACTAGACGTAAGCCGATGCTCTCTCACCTTAGGGTTTGGGGGTGTCCGGCGTATGTCAAATGTTTGAAAATAGACAAACTTGAACCCAAGTCTGACAGATGTTTCTTTGTTGGTTATCCTAAAGAAACTAAAGGATATTACTTCTACTTTGCTGAAGATCAAAAGTTGTTCGTAAGCAATAGAGCTGTTTTCTTAGAGAAAGAATTCCTTAGTGAAGGAACTAAAAACTCTAATGTTGAGTTTAGGGAAGTTCAACATGTAGAAGACCCGACACCATCCACTAAACCAATTGAGTCGGATTTGATTAGATCAGACCCAGAACCCATCTTAGATGCACCATTAAGGCGATCAGGTAGAGTACCACGTCAGCCGGACAGATACTATGGTTTCTTGGTCTGGAACGGGGATCCTGTCGAACTTGATGAAAACGATGAGGATCCTATCACCTATATGGATGCTATGTAGAGGCATAACTCTGATGCATGGCTTGGAACCATGCAATTTGAAATGGAATCCATGAAGGTCAATGATGTATGGACATTAGTTAACCCACCCGAAGGGATTAAACCCATAGGGTGTAAGTGGATTTTCAAAAGAAAACGGGGCGCAGACGGAAAGGTGGAGACCTATAAAGCCCGTCTGGTTGCAAAAGGATATCGTCAGCGTTATGGTATTGACTATGATGAGATGTTTTCTCCTATGGCAATGCTCAAATTCCATTCGAATTATGCTTGCGATAGCAGCACACTTAGATTATGAAATCTGGCAAATGGATGTAAAGACCGCTTTTCTAAATGGAGATTTAGAAGAGGAGGTGTATATGATGCAACCTGAAGGTTTTATATCTGCAGATGAGTCTAAGGTGTGCAAGCTTCAAAATTTATTTATGGATTAAAGCAAGCTTCACGGAGTTGGAACATACGATTTGATAAGGTGATCAAATCATATGGCTTCATTAAGAATGAAGAGGAACCTTGCATTTATAAATGGGCAAATGGTTCAGTTATCATATTTCTTATTTTATATGTGGATGACATTCTTTTAATCGGGAATGACATTCCTGCATTACAAGGAATAAAGGTTTGGCTATCATCTCAATTTGCCATGAAGGATTTGGGAGAAGCATCTTACATCCTAGGGATGAAGATCTATAGAGATAGATCGAGAAGATTGCTTGGATTATCCCAATCCACATGCATTGATACTGTACTGAAGAGGTTCAGTATGATTAATTCCAAGAAAGGCTATCTTCCGATGGGCCATGGAATTAACCTCTCTAAGAGGGATTGTCCCACAACCCCTCAAGAAAGAGAGAGTATGGATAGAATTCCATATGCTTCGGCAGTGGGATCTATAATATATGCCATGACATGTACTAGACCAGACGTGGCATACTCACTAGGAGTAGTGAGCAGATACCAGTCTGATCCAGGTAGCAACCACTGGAAGGTTGTAAAAACCATCCTTAAGTATTTGAGAAATACTAAAGATCAGTGGCTTGTCTATGGTGATTCTGACTTAAAACTTGAGGGATATACCGATTCAAGTTTTCAGTCAGATCAAGATGATAGCAAGAGCGTGTCAGGATATATCTTCACTCTTAAGGGTGGGGTCATCTGCTGGAAGAGTTCCAAGCAGCATACAGTGGCAGATTCTACATGTGAAGCAGAATATATCGCAGCATCTGATGTCGTCAAGGAAGCTGTATGGTTGCGGAAGTTCATCACCGAGCTTGGAGTGACACCCTCCATTGATGGTTCAGTTCCTATATTTTGTGACAATACTGGGGCCATAGCTCAAGCAAGAGAACCCAAAGCACATCAGCGGACCAAGCATATTCTACGTTGCTACCACCTGGTTCGAGAGATCATCGATCGAGGGGATATCGATCTTCAGAAGATTGACACAAAAGAAAATCTGGCTGACCCATTTACCAAAGTCCTTGGCATCAAAGAGTTCGACGAACACAAGTCGAAGATGGGTATTAGATACTGTGCCGATTGGCATTAGGCTAAGTGGGAGTTGTTGGGATTTGTATCCTAAATATCAATCGTCAGCGTATTGATGATTGAATTTTGTAAATGAATTGACAAATCAATAAAGTATTTTTTGGCATTATTCATCATTTTACATCTTCAAATGAACTCTTATATGATGAAGTCCTTAGGACTTATTAATGATAAAGGAGGATTTATCTTCGAGTCCTTAAACTAGTTCGCGACCAAATGATATGTTGTTACAAGGACGACAACATTATCGAGATTAGGTCGTTGTGCGACATATACGTTGGTTGTCCTCTTAACCAGGGAGTGTGGAGACACTGGTATGCCACACAGGTGAAGTGTAGGAGTACATTTCACTGAACGTGACCAATTTCGGAACGCTCTACTGTTAAGAGATGTTCCAAGTGGATATGGGTATAAGTTTGGCCCTCTGACCTGAGACCGCAACCTGTGACTAGCAAGCAACTCATTGTACTTTGGTACCGAATTACCTAGATTTTTAATTCAGTGACGGAAGGTCACTGGGTGCAGTCAAGTACTTCCGTAGTCAGTTGTGAGTCGAGATGGAATTGACCCCTCCTGGAAACAAGAGATAATGTCTTATGATTAATTTAGCAAAACCTTGGCTAGGGTAATCCCAGTGAGGAGCCACGGGATATCTAAAGTTAATCACATAATGGATGTACTAATTATAGGGTTGACAGTGAGCTCTAAGTTATCCTGGCATTAGGAGTCAAAGGGATTGAATTATACAGTAACCATAGTCCAGGATTCCAGAATATTTGCTTCGCATATATTCGGCCTATCCGGACGTCGGCTACCATTGCTAGATGGTCACATCGATTAGTATAGGAAGACGTTCCTATACTACCGGCTTAGGTTCGAACCTATGAGGTCACACGCATAGAAGTTTCTAGGTTGATCAAATGGTTGATTGATGATTAAGAATCATTCAGGGATAATTTGGTCAATTCTATTGACAAATTATCCAAAGCAAAAGTTGTATTAAAATAATTATTGAATTATTGGAGGATTAATTAGCAATTATATTGCTAATGAACTCAATTTGATTGAGTAATTGGGCTTAGGTTGAGCCAAATTGAATAGGATTCAATTTGGGCTGTATCAGGGTTTGACCTAATTGGATTGGGTTCAACCCAAGTAGATTGAGCTTGACCCAATTGATGGAACTTGACCCAATTGGATGGGGCTTGATCCAAATCAATTAGAAGACCTTATTTGATGAGGATTATGAGTCCAAATAATCAGAATTGGATAAGAAGAAGAATCCCTAAATTTTAGGAACCCATCCTTATCTTCTTGGAGAAAAATGACACCTTGATTTATCCCCAGGATTTCCTATGTTTATACTGTTTATTTTTAGCCAAAAATTGGCATGAAAGAGAGGAGGCATGGGGCTATATTTTATATAAAAATGGCACCTTAAATCTTTCTAGAAAGATTTAGATAAATTTCCTAATTTGTAGGGATTGCATGACACATGAAATAGGGTGGTTTGCGGCTGAACTTTGGACGCATGAATTCCTATCTTTTAGAGATCCAAAATGCACAAAATTTGGATATGTTTATCTCCTCTTAGCTGCTAAACCACCAGAATTTTTTGGGGATTTTATCAGCCAAATCAATTGGCTAAATTAGGTGTGATACGTGGTGGGGTCTTTTGGCTATAAAAGACCCCCATGCCTTGGGTTCAAGATATACCATATTTAGAGGTTTCAAAAAAATCTGAAAAAATTCTCTGAGGGCCTCCATTCCTTCTTCTCCTTCTTCCTCACATCCATCCTCCATCTCCTTAAAGAACAATCAAAAGTTGAGTGTTCAGAAGGAGAAAGCTTCAGCCATTGCAGCGTTCCTGCGCAAGCTAGCACTCCCGCGGAAGACGATCTACCTAGGGCTTCGCGTGTACTTCTCATAGAGGCCATTCGTGTGCGTGGCTGCGAAGTCAAGTATCAGATCTACAAGTTTCTTTCATCATAAAGGGTATTAATTCTATATTAATCTTTTATTTTGGAGTCAAGGTTTAGGTTCGATTTCCCGAGGTTTTACCCTTCTTTGGGGCTCCTCACGGAGTTATCTCCAGAATCCATTCGATTGATATTCGGAGATTAATTGGAATAGAGTTCTTAAGTCTCAAATCTGATAGTTAATCATGCATGAAAGTTTTAGCATAATTGTTTAAACGATTTCGGCATAATCCTATATGTTCTTAAGGTGCTGATTTCTAGATTTGATCTTGTAAGCATGCATGAATTAAATTGTTTGATTCGATTTTTCCGCTGCATTTTTGAAACTTAAAAAGAACTACGTATGGCTTGATCTTCCTTATGAAGGGGTACGTAGGCAACCCGATCAGGTTCAGCCATGGTTTTCAAAAAAAAAAAAAAAAAATCAGCATGCTAAACACCGAAGAACCTAGGATTCACTTTCACTAAGGAGCCGAGCTCTCACCAGAAGTCCAAGCACATAGAGCGGCGATATCATTTGATATGCGACTACCTCGAAAAGAAGTATGTAGAGGTGCGGATAGTAGACTCCACAGATAACGTGGCAGACTCATTCACTAAGCAGCTGAGTCAACAGAAGACAGAAACACATCTTGAGAAGATGGGGCTTAGATATATGTCTGATTGGCTTTAGTGCAAGTGGGAGATTGTTAGAAGTATGCCCTCAAGGCCAATTTGGCAGACGCATTGTATTTATTCTGCAGGAATGAAATTTGTACTTGATCTTTTTATTAATTAATAAAATTGGGCATTTTGTTAATTCATGTTATTATGTATCCATGAATCATCCTAGGAATTAATAAAATGAAAATACATATTCTCAAGAGTTGAGAATTTAAGACATGTGTTATTAGGTAGTTAATTTTTGAATTGTTCTTGATCGATGGATTATCACGAAGGACGGTGATCGATCCGATGAGATTAGTGCACAGATCACTTTCCTTGATGGACGAGTCTTAAGTCCACAGTGTGGAGACACTGGAGTGATTGTGCAAGTACTTGTTAGAGAACAAGGGTACTGAGTGTGACCAAAGCAAGAAGTCACTTGGATGTCTATCCATTCGTCAGTGACTTACTTGATGCTGTAGTTGTATGACTAGTACTTAGACCTGCGATGCATCAGCTAATCACGGTGAGGTTGCTATAGTTTGACGAGCACATAAACATGGGCCCTAAGGGTCCTTGTGGTGCAGATTGGCTGAAGTAAGTTTACTGTCGGATTAGGGTTGCATCTAGACGGGATCAATCGACCTTGATAGATTAGGAGTGATCATATGTGATTTATGAGACTGAGTTCGAAAGATCTTGGTCAGGGCAGTTCTGGAGAAAGAGTTTTTCAATCTCAAACTTGAGACAAATAAATTTGACATAAGACAGACGATAGGATTTGACGAGTTATCCATAACCTCCATCATGTCAGGATCCACGATAGATGTACTGTATCATACGCTAACTGCACGTAGAGGTTCATCTATTCTATTCTGCTGGGTTGCCACTATATGCTGCTAGGTGTCACTAGTGGATTGTGAGACTCAAAGACATTCACTTGGTAATCAGTGAACCCTAAGAGAAGAGTTGAAATTGTTTCAACCCATTGAAAGGAGTTTCAATGATATTATGGTAGAGATTATATTATATCTCACTATCAGACAGAATAGAACCTACGGGGTCATACATATTAGAGGTTTTGATCGTTCCGACGGTTGGATTGCGATTTAGAATCGCAATTAATATGATTATCAATTTGATTAACAATTGGTTTAACCCACTAAGAGTTAGTGAGTTAAAGAAGAAGAAATTACAATTGAATTGTAATTTAATTGATTCAATTGGACCTAATTAAATTAGGCTTAATCTTATTGGATAAGGATGGGAATGACTAATTAATTAGAACTCCTTATTAGATAAGGAACTTAATTCATGAAGTCTAATTTGGATCCTAATTGGATTAGGATTCATATGAATCAATTTGGAGGACACATTGGGTTCTAATTGGATTAGGATTCAATTGATCAAGTGGGAACATGTAATTTCTAATTGGATTAGGAGACCCATGCATGAAAGGAAGGAAAGGATCCCTTCCTTCATGCATGTGAGGCAAAGAAGGAAACAGGGAGGGGCGTCCGCCCCTCCTTTCCTTTTTGGTCCACACGCCAAGAGGAGGGGCATCTGCCCCTCCTCCTCCTTGTTCATGCGAATTGCCACATGGCGCAAACACATTCCTTAGATTCTCTCCAATCTCTTTTAAGTAAGGAGTGTGATAGAGTTAAGTAAGGGATGTGGTAGAATTTGGAGGGATGAATCAAGGAATGATTTATCATTGAGATTATTCCTTATTTGTATGGGCATAAAATACCTATAAAAGGAGGCCAGGTGTGAGGCATAGAAGCATTGGAGCTTTCATTCAGCCGCCCACCCCTTCCTCCTTCTCCTCCCTGGTGTGAGCAAAAGAAAGAAGAGAAGAGGCGTCTTCTTCTTCTTCCTCTTTGTCCTTCTTCGTCCTCCTTCTTCTTCCTCTCAAAGTAATCAAGGAGTTGATTAAAGGGAGAGAAAATCAGCCATCAAAGCGATCTCTACAAGGAAGCTAGCACCCCGGTGAGATCAAGGAGCTTGGAATGATCTACCTCATGGGGATACCCGTAGAGATTGGACGCTTGTGCGGCTTCAAACGAACTAAATCCAACGATCATCAGATAGCGGTGAAGATCTACCCGCTCAAAAGTAAAGATTAGATCTTTATAAATCCTTTACAATTAAGAATTGTAGTAGATCTCAAAATTAATCTTGTCTTTAATTTTAATCTTTCCTTTAGATTTCATAAATCTGAGTTAGAGAACTGTAGAAAATTTTTGAAATCTACATTTCTTAGGATGTTCATGAGATGAATGACCTCGTGTGTCTTTCCGCTGTGATCGTCGCAACGCGTGTGGGGGTAACCCGACATCTTTGTACAATGTTTCTTAAGCAAATTGTAGCCAACTTGGTCTTCAAGTTATAAGGGTCTCACCTAACAGTTATTGATCCCGTTTCTTGGTTAAGTCAGACCCACTATATTTTCTGCAGAAGTAAAGTTGTTATTGGGTCCTCACCTAACAGTTATTGGCGCCCAACCCCACATTTACCCTCACAACATCTCATGCCAATAGAGAGGTTTGGTCCTCCGATGCAACTTGCCCACTGTGTCCAGCCAAGACAAATTAATGCTGGTAAGACCTTAGCAACTTTACTATGGTGGAAGACCTCTAGACTTAATATTAAGTTTTCAGTCTAGTGATTTCAACATTAAGCCATCCATAATAGATAATTAATCTAATTGGCCAGGTAAGTAGGTGGGAGGCTTTCTGTGCGAGCATGGTTCTAATTAAGTAACTACCTTTAATACTTTTCTAGACACCAATTGATCAATTAATCAATAATGAGTTAGCTCAAAGTATCTTTCACTATGATTGAAAGAGGAGATTTAGTTCTATTTAGGTCTCGATTAGGGTTTACATCTTATATAAATGTTATATTTGTTTAGGCCTTGTTCACATCTTATGCAAATATGAAACTCCTTTCATATGTTATATGTTTACATCTTATGTAAATGACATATTTGTTCAAGTTTACATCTTATATAAATGACCTAACCTATTTAGGTTTTTATTCACATCTCATGTAAAATATTGCTTAACATATATATACATCTAATGCAAATATCAATTTCCTTTTAAGCATAAGCATAAACAAAAATATCCTTTAATGATCATGAATCCATAATGGGTCATATTATATACATCTCATGTATATAATTTCAGATCTGAAAGTTTTAATTAAAACATGCTACCAACTAAAATTTTTGATCATGCAAGGCATGTTTTTAATTATTGCAATCTTATTGTAATTAAAAATAATCATGCAAGATCGGAAAAGACAACAAAAATCTGCATGCTAAAATCTAAAATTTCAGCAAGCATACATTTAAAAATTTAGATACTAATTAAATCCTAATCAAGCCTATTAATCTTAATCTTAATCCCAAAAATGTGGCTCTGATACCACTGTCGGGTTATCCCCGCACGCGTTGCGACGATCGCAGCGGAAACACACGCGCGAGGTCGTTCATCATATGAACGTCCTAGGAAAGGTAGATTTTAAAAAAATTCTGAGTCCTCTAACATAGAAAATTATGAAATCTAAGAAAAAGTTAAAATTAAAAACTTGATTAATTTCAAATCTACAATTAAGAATTATAAAGATCCTATCTTTACCTTTGAGCGGGTAGATCTTCACCGCTATCTGTTGATCGATGGATTCGGTTCTCCTGAAGCCGCACAATCATCCGGCCTCTACAGATATTCACACGAGATAGATCGCACCAAGCACCTTGATCTCACCGGGGTGCTAGCTCCCTTATAGAGATCGCTTTTGATGGCTGATTTCCTCTCTCTTTCAATCAACTCCTTAATTGTTTTAAGAGGAAGAAGAAGGAGGAAGAGGAAGAAGAGGGCGCGCCTTTTCTTTCTTCTTTTCTTGCTCACGGCTGAAGAAGAGGAAGAGAGGTGGGGCGGCTGAAATCAATGGACTTCCAATGCTATTCAGCCCTCACACCTCTCCTTCTTTTATAGGCATCTCATGCCTAGTTTAAACAAGAAAAAAGATTTCAAAAAATTCTTCCTTGATTCATCCCTCCTAATTCTTCCCAACCCCTTACTTAAAAGGGATTGGAGAGAATCAAGAAGAGGCAACAGGGCTTTTTCTTGCGCCGTGTGGCAAGCCAAGAGGAGAAAGAGGAGGGGCGGACACCCCTTCCTTGGGCGTGAGGAAGCCATGAAGGAAAGGAGGGGCGGACGCCCCTCCTTTTTTCCTTCTTTGCTTCACCCGCATGAAGGAAGGGATACTCCCTTCCTTTCATGTTTTGATTTCTTAATCTAATTAGGAAATATGTGGTCCCTCTAAATTAATTGAATCCTAATCCAATTAGGATTCAATTTGTCCTCCAATTTGACTCATGTGAATCCTAATCCAATTAGGATCCAAATTGGACTTTATGAATTAAGTTCCTTATCTAATAAGGAGTTCTAATCAATTAGGACTTCCCATCCTTATCCAATAAGGTTAAGCCTAATTGAATCAAATTTAATTGCAATCTAATTGCAAATCTTCCTTCTTTAACTCACTAACTCTTAGTGAGTTTAAACCAATTATCAATCAAATTGACAATCAAGATATATTGCGATTCTAAATCGCAATTCAACTATCGGAACGATCAAAACCTCTTATGTGTGTGACCCCATAGGTTCTATTCTGTCTGGTAGTGAGATATATTGTGATTACCATCACAATATCATTGAAACTCCTTTCAATGGGTTGAAACAATTTCAACTCTTCTCTTCAGGGTTCTTGATCATCAAGTGAATGCCTTCGAGTCTCATAATCTACTAGTGACACCTAGCAGCATATAGTGGCAATCCAGCAGAACGGAATAGATGAACCTCTAGGTGCAGTTAGCGTATGATACAATACCTCTCTCATAGATCCCGACAAGACGGAGGTTATGGATAACTTGTCAAACCCCATCGTCAGTCATATGTCAAAATTTATTTGACTTATGTTCGAGATTGGAAAACTCCTTTTTCAAAACTGCCATGGCCAAGGCCTTTCGAACTTAGTCTCATAAATCACATAGGATTACTCCTAATCTATCAAGGTTGATAGATCCCATCTAGATGCAACCCTAATCCGACAGTGAACCTACTGCAGCCAATTTGCACCACAAGGATCCTTATGGATACAACAACCTTACCGTGAATAGCTGAGGCATCGCAGGTCTAAGTACCAGTCATACAACTGCAGCATTAAGTAAGTCACTGACGAGTGGATAGATATCCAAGTGACTTCTTGCTTTGGTTACGCTCAGTACCTTTATTTTCTAACAAGCACTTGCACAATCACTCCAATGTCCCCACACTGTGGACTCAAGACTCGTCCATCAAGAAAAGTGATCTGTGTACTAATCTCATCGGATCGATCACCGTCCTTCGTGATGATCTATCGATCAAGAGCAATTTAGGAATTAATCACCTAATGACACATGTCTTAAATTCTCAACTCTTGAGAATATGTGTTATTATCTTATTAACTCCTAGGATGATTCATGGACACATAATAACATGAATGAAAAGAATGCTCAATTTTATTAATTAATAAAAAGATCAAGTGCAAATTTTATGTCCCAGAACAATTACAATGTGTCTGCCAAATTGGCTTCTAGGACATACTTCTAACAATTAATTCTTAGTGGGTTAAACCAATTATCAATCAGATTGACAATCTCAAACTTGTAATTTTAAATCACAATTCAACCATCGGATCGGTCAATACTTATAATGTGTGTGACCCCATAGGTTCTATTCTGTCTGGTAGTGAGATATGTTGCGATCTCTATCACAATATCATTAAAAACTTCTTTCAATGGGTTGGAACAATTCCAACTCGTCTCACCACGAATCATCGACCATCAAGATAGTCCCTGTGAGTCTCACCATCCACCAGTGACACCTAGCAGCATGTAGTGGCAACCCAGTAGAATGGAATGATGAATCTCTAGGTACAGTTATCATATGATACAGTCCTTCTATCGTGGATCCCTAATCCCTACAAGACGGAGGTCATGGATAACTCGTCAAACCTCATCGTCTGTCATATATCAAGATTTATTCGACTTTAGTTCGAGAGTGGAAAACTCTTTTTCCACTATACATACTGCCCCGGCCGAGGTCTCACGAACTCAGTCTTATAAATCACATAGGATCGCTCCTTATCTATCAAGTTTGATTGATTCCATGTAGGTGCATATCTTACTCCTACAGTGAACCTACTGTAGCCAATCTACACCACAAGGACCCATATGGCTAGAGACCATGTATACGTGCAGTCAAACTACAGCAACTTCACTGTGAATAGCCGAAGCACTGCAGGTCAAAGGACTAGTCACACTACTGCAACATCAAGCAAGTCACTGACGAGTGGATAGACATACAAGTGACTTCTTGCTTTGGTCACGCTTAGTACACTGTGGACTCGAGACTCGTCTATCCAAAAGGAAAGCGATCTGTGCACTAGTCTCATCGGATTAATCACCGTCCTCGTGATGATCCATCGATCAGGAGCATTCAGGAATTAATCACCAATGACACATGGCTCAAATTCTCAACTCTTGAGAATATACATCATCATCTTATTAATTTTTTGGACGATTCATAGACACATACATAATATGAATGAAAAAGATGCCCATTTATTATTCAATAATAATAAAGTCAAGTACAAAACTATGTCCCAGAATTAATAATGTGTCAGCCAGATTGGTTTCTAAGGCATACATCTAACAATAACTGCATGCCAGGCTAGATTAAGTGTGTTCCAAGCTTACTTAACTGTATGCCGAGAAGATTTAATTGTGTGCTAGTCCGGCTAGATTAAGTGTTCAAACATTGATTAACAGCATGCCAAGCTTACTTAAATGTGTACATGTTATATTACCTCTGTACCAAGCTTACTAACCTAATTGCAATGGTGACTTAACTATATTTGAGACTATATGAATTAAGTTCCGAGCTTATTTAACTAATTTCAACGGCGACAAATCCACTGTACCTATCAATATCATAAAGATCAGATTATTTGTTACCCACTCATTATTTTTCTTTTTATTTATTTATTATTTTATTTCATTAAAATATATTTATTTATTTATTTATTCGTTCATTCATATATATATTTCTGCATTTATTTATTTATTTTCTTTTTTTTCCTTCTCTTCTCCCCTTCTTCTTTTTTCTTTTTTCTTCTTTCTTCTCCTTTCTTCTCCTCCCACGAAGCCAGCAGTGCCAGAAGGAGGTAGAGCCGGGACGGCCACGAGAGAGGGCCTGGGAAGGGGCTGGGCCACAGCCGGCGCCGCCTGCGGCAGCCGCGGCGGCCGTGGCCCGACCTCCCTTCTTCATTTATTTATTTATTATTTTATTTTATTAAACTATATTTATCTATTATCTTATTTATTTATTTATTTATTCATTCATTTATATATATATTTATGCATTTATTTATTTATTTATTTTTCTTTTTTTTTGCTTTTTTTTTAATTTTTCTTTACTTTTCTTCTTTTTTTCTTTTCTTTTTTCTTCTCTTCTCCCTCCTTTCTTCTTTCTTATCCTTTCTTCTCCTCCCACAAGACCAGCGTTGTCGGAAGAGGCCGGGCCGTGGTGGCTGCAGGAGGTGGCCGGGCCGCAGCCGCAGCGACTGCAGGAGGGGGCCGGGCTGCGCCGCGGCGGCTGGCCGCGACTGGCCAAAGGAGAACTCTTCTCCTCCCGCGAGACCGGTGGCGTAAGAAAGGAGTCGAGCCGCAGCAGACGCGGGAGGGGGCGGGGTCGTGGCCAGTGTCGGCCACGGCGGATGCGGGAGGGGGTCGGGCCGGGGCCGGCTGTGGGAAGCGAGAGGGTGCCCCCTTCTTTTTCCTCTTCTTCGGCACCTCCCCACCGTAGGGGCAGGAGGCTTCCCGACGGTGTGGAAGGGGAATGTGCCGGGGCAGCCGCGGGAGGGGACTCAGGAGGGAGCTGGTCGGGGCCGGCGGCGGCCGCGGCCGGCTATTGAAAAAAAAAAAAAAAAAAAGCTGGTCATTAGTTTCCTTTTTTTTTGTTTTTTGTTTTTTTGGTACAAGAAAACATCCCATCGTCCGCCGGAAATGCAGAGAGAATAAATTATGAGGGCCCAAAAAGGCGACGGGGGTTTGGGTAATTGGGTTCGCTGTCAACTAAAATATCTGCTCTTCTATCTATATTTTTATTTTCGCTCCCTCTCTCGCTCGCTCTAACGCTGTTCCGCGGGTTGGATTTCTCTGGAGCGAGAGGGGAGGGAGAGGGATATTTGGGCGGCGATCGGAGGTCGGTCATGTCGACGGAGGAGCAGAGGAAGGAGGCGGAGGCCGGGGCGGAACTGGAGGTGGTCTACAAGACGAAGGTCGTCCAGTTCCTTGGCCGCTCCACCCCAATCATCCTCCAGAACAACAACGGGCCCTGTCCTCTGATCGCCATCTGTGAGCCCTTTCTGTTTTTCCCCTCAATTTCATTTGCTTTCTTGGATGCGGAAATGTGGCTGTCTTTCTTGTTCCGTTTGATCTTTTCTATTTGGAGGGATGACGATGAAAAGTTTGCTTAGATTGATTTAATTTGGAGATAGTTTGGCCGTCTGGTGATGTTTTTCTTGAATTTTTGTTTTTTAGGTAATGTTCTCCTGCTGAGGCATAACCTTAATCTGAGTTCGGATGCGTCGGAGGTGTCGTTGCAGAAGCTGCTTTCTCTTGTCGCAGAAAGGCTGATTGATTCTAACAGCAACGTTCAGGTTCCCATAGGTGGATTTGGTGGAGATGGATAAGATGCCGAATGCCGTTCAAAGTTGTGCCCTTGTGTACTGATTCTTTCTTTTTGCTGCATGCAGGACAAGGATGACGGGTATGTTAGGAATCAGCAACAGAACATAGCGGATGCAATTGATCTGCTGCCTTGTCTTGCTACAGGGATCGATGTCAATGTGCATTTCAGGAAGTGAGTATCAATTAAAGCTCTTAGCTATTGTCATTATCACCTTATAAAGCTGCTCTTTTTGTACAGATGTTCTATACTGGATCCCAATAGTTTTGCTTAATTATGTAGGATAAATGATTTTGAATTTACACGGGAATGCACTATATTTGATCTCCTTGATATCGGTTTGTACCATGGGTGGATAGTTGATCCTCAGGTACTATTCTGCAGCACTTGGATTTGTTTTGGCTTTTTAAGCTTGTCTTATTTTCAATGTAATCATTTCTCTAGGCTGTTTGACAATACTTTGAAGAAGTCTGGGTTCTGTGTTCAGGCATCATTATTCATGTTTGACAGCCTTTATGCTCAGAACGTTATCTTGGTGACATGTCTTTGTTTAACTCACTCACTTCGTTTGTTGTAAAATGGTGCTTGTTTTTCTTATAATAATGCCAAACGTATGGCTGGATGTCATCGTCAGTTAGCTTTATTGTGCCACATGCCTTTGTTTTCTTTTATTCTAATCAAGGTCCGCCGTACCGGTACCGGTCAGCGTACCGGTGGCGGCCCGGACCGGTACGAAATCGGTCCCGTACCGGTCCGAACCGGTCCGTACCGGTCCTGTACCGGTCCTTCAACAATAAACTACCGGTACCGGATTTCACGCTGATCCGGTACCGGTCCCAGGCCGAACCGGTACGTACCGGCCCGTACCGGCCGGTACGGACCGGTACGGCAGATCATGATTCTAATAGTTATTGTTTTCTTGCACTAAATGTTGAAACTTGCTAATTTGGTTTCGTGTCTCTCACTTTGACGTTGGTGGACATATATATGACATCTGTCCATTTATTCGATCTTCATTGAGAATATTTGTATTTTTATTAGTGCACCTCCCTATTTTCTCCACATTGTCTTGCCTATTGTTTCTAGCATGATTGATGAACATAGCCCTTGATGACATCCAACTTTTATAGCAAGATGTCATTAAGTTCCGAGATACTGATGATCATTATGTCAATGACTTCTGTAGATTGACTTGTGATCAAGTAATCATTAGTAGAATGCGGAATATGGACAATTTTTTCTGAGCCTGATCATTATCTTAACCATGGTTCGCTATACCGGGCGGTACGGAGCATACTGTACCATATTGGTTCGGTACCATTATCTGGTACGGGAGATATACCGACACTCGGTACGCCGAAAAAATTCCGTGCCATGCCGTACTGACATAGTGTTAGTGTGGCATCGGTACGGGGTCTAACCGAGACGGAGATCCTTGATCTCAATAATATGAGGATAATTTTTCTAAGATCTGACCAAAAGATGTTTAATTGGTCTTGCCACATTACTATCATAAGATTTTAGGATGAACTTATCATCCTTTGTATTACATTTTCTTTTTCTTCTCTTTGTGGTGCGAGTCTTAAGTTGTGAATGACATATTAACTTGTCATCTTCTTATTGTTCAGATGAAATAAATGCTGCATACAGGTCGACAATATTTTTAGGTGCGGTATTGGAGTGGGCCTCACATTTAAGATAGCTAATCCTATCCAAACTCCTTGCCGACTTTACTTAATTTTTTTTAAAAATTCACTTAAAAATTGTAAAAATAAAAAGGCCCCTTTTGGGACTTCTGTTTTAAACGAAACAGGAGAATCAGAGGTGGCTTGCCGGTCCTTCGCCTCCTCCGTGCTGCTTGTGGGTACTTCGCTAGCCTCCGCTGGTCCTTCTCTCCCTCCCTCTGTCCCCCTTCTCTCTCTCTTTTCCTCTCTCTTGTTCTTCTTCTCTTCCGGCCCCTCTACTGCGTCGGTATAGGCCCGACACGGAACGACACGGGGCCATACCGTTCCGTATCGCCAGATAACCAGTTCGGGTCCCGATTCCGGCACAACAATCCTTGGGTAAGCTTCTATTGTATTCTCATTAAAATACTAGGCTTTCTGCAAAGGATGTGAATGATATGTTCACCTTATGCTTCTTAGACAACATATTTGGCAATACTTTTCCATGTTCGTTTTATCCAAATCTTACCTCATTATATTCCCATCTTCTTCCTAATTTGTTTTACCTCATATATTTTATCAAATTTTCTTTGATAAAATACAATTTTTATCTAAGACTTGTCAATTTCAGGTGCTATCCTATTTCTAAATACTAAAAGCTTTTTTCATGGTTATGCACATAGTTTGGACATGTTTGAGTGCAGTTAACAGTCAATTCTTCAAGGATGTTTACAATTTGTAGGTTGTTATCAGAACAATTCTTAAAATAATTTTAATATATTAGTGGGTTTTCAATTTAAAAAGAATGTTTTGTATATATACCCTCCTAAATATACAAATTGCATGAACATCCTCGTAAAATTACTATTTGCATGTATATCCTCATAAAATACTTGTTTTGCTTGTATATCCTTTTTTTTTGGCATATGTACACGTACCATCTAATGTCGCTAAAAAACAAACGACTTAAAATTACAATGACTGAAATACCCTTACAGGTAGATATGCAAAAAAAAAAATATAAGGATATACATGTAAATAGCAACTTTGAGAGGATATTCATGCAATTTCTCATATTTAGAAGGGTATACAGTCAAAAAAATCAAAACTCGGCTGAGATTTACTAAGTCTTTCATGATTTAGTTGGATCAACAAGTCATAAAAAGGTCAAGTCACATTATCAATTTTCTTTGTTTAAGATCTTAACTTGGTGAAGTCAGAATATTAAGTGATCATTTTGGTAATGCTATTCTCCATTTAATTTTGATATAATTATCGTTATTGAGTTTAAGAAATCTATATATTCTTCATTATTTTTAAAAGATTAAAGCATATCGAATTTAAATTAATTATATATATTGAGACTAGTAAATTTTTTTTAATGATTCATAAATATCGAGTTATTGTTTGTTTGTTGAGGCGAGAATTTTATAAAAGCAACATGATTTATTCTATAAGAGTTGATATTAATATGAGATTATGTGACATGATAATATTAATTTTTTTGTCATTTTTTTATTAAGAACAACTAAATTATCTTTATTGAATTTTGATCATTTTTATTAGATTTTTGTAAGTGTATACCCTCCTAAATATGCAAAATTGCATGAAAATTCTTGTAAAGTTACTATTTGTGTATATATCCTTATAAATTTTTTTTTTTGCATGTCTATCTGTAAGGGTATTTCAATTATTTTAAATTTAAACTATTTATTTTTTAACGATATTAGATGATACAGATATATATATATATATATAAAGAAGAAAGAAAAAGAAGTGTCGACATGCAAAATAAGTATTTTATAAGGGTATACATGCAAATAATAACTTTACAAGGGTGTTTATGCAATTTTGTATATTTAGAAGCGTATATGTGCAAAAAATCCTTAAAAATATGATTAAATTAGGGTTGTCCAATTTTAGAGAGCTTTAACCTTAATATTCTACATGAATGGTGGTGTAGTGTGCTTACCCATTCTTGGTTTGAATTTTGACATCAAGACCTTAGTCTCCTGAAGTGTGATTCAGTGCATGAGTGGATTTGTAGGTGGGTATGGGGAGCGCTCTCTCGAAAAATCTTATAGTAGGAAGCAAGGTTTTAAATCTTGTGGGAAGGTGGTGTCCTAATTTTTTCATGGAACAGGACACCCCGTGTCCCACCCCATCCTAGTGTCCTCTTGGTCAAGCATCCTAGTACTTGCTTGGGACCCTTTTTTTAATATTTTTAATTTTTTCTTAATTTACTTATGAAATTTTATTATTTTTTATTTATTTTTAAAATATATTTGAACTTTAAAAATAATATATGTAAGACAAATTTACCTCATTTAGTGTACTTTAAGTCTAAGGTGATAAGCTTTTTTTAAATGAAAATATAATTATCTGAATATTGCTTGTTAGTATTTCGTAGTTGATCAAATGATGCCAGCTAATATTACTTCGCCCCATTAGATCAATGCTAACTAGGCTGTATTAAGACTTGCTAGTGTCAGATTTCATGAGAGCAATTTTTTGTATAAGCTAAGGAGATCTGTATATATTGATCTATCATGTGCTAAAACTTGTTGATTGAATATTTTGACACTTTTTGGATCATTACTGTCTTGTTCATATATCTAAAACTGACACCATGGTCTGCCGTACCGGTCGGTACGGGTCGGTACCGGCCGGTACATACCGGTACCGGATTCTGCCGGTACGGTACAGCTATATATTTCGGTACCGAACCGTACCGACCGGTACCGATCGGTACCGGCCCGTACCGAACCGGTACCGATCCGAACCGACCAGTCCGTACGGGTTCCAAATTTTTTTTGGCTTTTAGCCCCATCGGTACCGTACCGGTTCGGCTCGGTTTGGTTCGGTACCGTACCGGTACCGATGCCCACCGGTACATCGGTACAGTCGGTACCGCGTACCTTAACTGACACTATAATTTCTTGCGGTGTTCTATGTTATCAATGATCCTTTCTTGATTACCCAGTAATGATTTCTTATAATTGATAATGCACAAGCCCTTGTTAGGGCAAAAATGATATGATTTGATGTTAAAGTGGCAATGTTTCCTGCACACAGCTCAATCGCATGGTTATTTTACCTTTAGTACTCTAGTGTTGAAATTTAGAAATTAATGCTTAGGTGCCCGCATGAGTGGCAATGAAGTAAGCAAGACTGTCATATTGTATGACAAAATAAGCTTAAGTGTGCATACATATTTGTTTTTATTGCTTCATTTTCTTAAATTATTACTTTGGATAATTAACATGGTGACCTGTTCTTCTGAGTTTGAAAATTTTATGGTTAGAGAGATGTAGGATGAGCAATTTTTTGATTTTTATATAATATTAATTTTGAGAATATATAATGTTATATATGTATATATGTAATATATCTTCTTTTTTATATTTGTGCTTTTTTAAATAATATTATTTCGAAGAAAAAATTAAATACTTTTGACTTTTATTTTTTTTTCTTTTTATGTAATATTATTTTGAGGAAAGTTTTTATGATGACCGTGGTGTTCAAACTTGTGCACATGGTATGAGCATCGTGCAAAGTTTCAGCCCCTAACCACTAATGGCCTAAAAGCGTAAATAATTATTTTCTTAAAGTATTTGGATTTGAGTACTTAAGAAAAAATTTACTCACCCCATTCAAAATCTTCCATTCTCCACCCTCTTTTTTTATTTCTTTCCTTCTCCTCCTCTCTTCCGTTGATCACTTCCCCTTTTCCTCTCTCTAGCCTCCAATGCTTATGTAGGATGTTCTTCATCGGATCTGGCATTTCCAATGCTTGATGATTCCCTCAGCTTCGAGGTACATCGGTTGTTGGTGGTGGTGGTTGGAGGAAGATTTATTTTATTTTGAGAAAAAGTATGATTGTTAGTTGGGGGAAGATTTATTTTATTTTTTAATTTTCTCTCCACTATAATAGATGGTGGAATTGCCCATTTCAGTTTGTGACTTGGCTGGGATGAAGGCAAGATGGGCGGGATGGCTCATGGATGTGGGTTTTGGATTCTTGCACCCATTCTAGGTCTCGTTATCTCACGGGAATGGGATGGGATAGCCGGACGCCCCCTGTCTTGCCGTGACTTAAAACCTTGGTAGGAAGTGTTGAGGAAGCAGGTTAATAAAGCAACCTACCTTGTGTTTCTTATCTTGAGTCAGCAATTTATTACTCTTATTTTAAGCTCATCAACTTGTTATTATGCTTCCAAGCAGCCCATTGCAGGCCATCTTGACAGTTGTAAACAATATGCAGTTTAGTGCATTTCCTTATTTAATTAAAGCCCTTGAATCCCATCTGCATATCTTGCTCAAGCTTGATTTCTTTTAGCACATTTTGGCTTATGTGATGTCACCTTCCACCTAACCTTGTGAGCTGACCCCATGATTTTCTTCTTCGCTTGATACCACAAAACTGCCTCCTACTATCCTATTTTATGCTCGTAGGTTTCACCCGACCTTAGTACTTGTTTGTTCTGTTGCAATTAGATTGCTCGAATTGTTAGTCCTATTGAGGGCGTAGGTCATCAACTGGACTTTGATCTGCATCATCAATTTGACTTCTGCCTAGGGGGAATGATGTCAGGTTCTAGGAGGTGGAATAAGGGATGCAAGCAGGCTGGGGCTTGACATATCTTTGCTCACTACTTGGTCCAACCAGGCGGCATCTGACCTAATTTAATGTAATTTTGCTTAATCTGCTTCAACAAGAGATAACCCAATCCTATCCTGCTTGATCATCTTGAAGCTATGCAAGCATAGCCAGATTTGATTTTAGTTGACATAACTTTAATCATTCAGTGTTGCAACCTTAAACAGACACTCGAAGTTGCTAGGACTGCATATGGCAAACACTATCAGTAAAACTGTAGTTCATTAAATTCCAATGGTTCTGCTTTTCAGAGTTACATTGAACCAACAAGTCTCTAGTGCACTTGTGTTTTGCCACTTATTCACTCATTCTACTTGCTTGAGGTATTTAAACAAAGTCAGGACTCAGGATGTTTGTCTCCATTGCCTGGAGATTTATGACCAATCATTTTGTTGCATATTAAGCCTCTCATGCCTATTTCATTTTATTTTTGTTTCACAACTAAATGATTATTTGACTGCAAGAGTCAACTGTCTTTCTTGCCATCCGTAGCTTTTATTTGTGCCTTTCTTTTTTGCACATTGCTTGTTTTCATGTTCCTGGCATTATTTGCTTGCAGCTTTGCCTTGTTCTTCTGTACCCTATCTGTCATGGTTAATTACAGCAAGGTCATTGATGTACAATGACAATTATGTTGGATGTTTGGGCATTAATTTTAAGGCAAAATTTTGGTTAATCTGAGTTACTATTCTTGTGCTTCATATCATTGACAGGATCTGCTATTTTCCAGGACACTGATACTGCAGAAGCAATTGGATCTAAGTCTTATAATATGCTTGTTGCTGAGCTTGTTGCTTTCGAAACAAGGAAATCTGAGGGGGAAAATAAGGACGTGCAAGAAGAAGACTCTGTTGATTTTGCTGCTGCAGCAACTGCAACCTTGGGAGTTCCATCGCCAAGCCTTTCAAGAGGTAGATCAATTGATGATTATCCAGTCTCAGCCACTGTTGATCAAACAAGAGGGAGTGATGACATAGAAGAAGAAGAGGAGCTGATGAGAGCCTTGAACCTCTCTAGAGCTGAAATGTCCAATCCTGTTAAGGATTCCATGTCCCCTGTTTTTGATTGGAGTAATCCATCTCCTAATTTAGAGGAAAGCACACATTCTAAGTGTTTTGGATCAGGAACTCTTGCTGATTCTTTGGGGGTACAAAATGGAGTTGAATCTCAACAATCGTATCAGTTAGACTTGTTTGCAGGACAAGAATCCATTACATCCAGTGATTGGAAGGATGGTGCCACATCAGAGGATAGTTCTTCAGTTCCGAGGATCAGTTCTGGAAATAACTCTGGTCAGACAGTCTCTGAAGGATCTGTGGAACTTTTAATGTCCAGTGATTCAGTGGAGAATGTAAGGACTCATATGTTAATACAGAATGTGTCTCTGCCTTTGCGATCTACTGATAAAGATGGTTCTAATGGGTGCTGCACTAATGAAGACCTAAGGATTGCTTCAGGAGGGGATAAATCTGTGAGACAAACATGCACTGAAGACATCTCCACATCTCAAATTCATGATAAGCCCACTGATGATCTGATCGATTGCAACTCGGCAGTTTTTTCTGGTCCAGTTGTCCATTGTTCTTATCTCCCTTCCGCAAGTGAAAGAGAAAAGCCTTCAGATGTTTCTGTGGTTGTCAGTTCAAGCCTTGAAAGAGAAGAACACATTCTTGAATCTGGACATACGGCATTTCAAAACCGAGAGCCAGTCTATGAAGGCGAGGTGGTTCTTGCTGAGCAGGATGACAAAACAGAAGAGGATAACAGTCCTACAAATTTGAAAGATGTTGTTGCTCGACACCAATGTAAGGGTTTGGATAACCTTTAGTCATGCAGATTTTTGAGTCCATCTGTCCCCTTTTTCTGGTATCTAAATGGTTCTTGCATCTGTTTTAATACATATGCAATTATTTATATGCAATTATTTGTTTTTAGGGCAACTGATAAAGAATTTTCTGGAAAATAATGCAAGCCAATTGACTATCTATGGGTACATATTCATCATGACCTGATGCAGTTGCTTTTCTTTCTGTGATACGAATGTATGAAGAAAAATTATATTCTTTTAAACTTGTCTCTTCTTTCACAGGTTATTTTGCTTACAAGAAGGTATTAAAGAAAGAGAACTGGGTGTCTTTTTCCGTAATAATCATTTCTGCACTATGTTAAGGTACAATCAAGCACCGACACTTATTTGTTGCTTGCTTTTTGTTGTATAAGTTCACTTTGTTGGGGTGATACAGTGAACTGAATAAGAAGGCATAATATTTAGTAGTTCAGTTTGTTTTGTTGAACCTTACAGTTTTGATCCTTGTTTTGTAGTTCAATGGTGAACTCTATCTCTTGGCTACTGATCAAACACTATCTCACAGTGAGGATGACTCCCCAACAGAACGGTGTGGCCGAGAGGATGAACCGTACATTGACAGAGAAGGCCAGGAGTTTGAGGCTGCAGACATCACTTCCCAAAACGTTTTGGGGTGATGCGATAACTTTTTTTTGTTTTCTTGTTAACAGGTCCCCCAATAGAAAGCTTGATGGAGGCATTCCAGAGGAGATCTGGAGTAGGAAGAAGGTGGAGCTTGGCCACCTAAAGGTATTCGGTTGCCCAGCCTATGCATTAGTGGAGGCAATCGAAAGAAGCAAACTTGATCCGAAATCACAGAAGATGGTCTTCATCGGATATCCACAAAGGGTCAAGGGTTATTTGCTGTGGGATCCTCATTCACAGAAGTCCACCATCAGTAGGAATGTTATTTTTGATGAAGAGAGCATCCTAAAGAGGCCGGGAGTAGCAGATGAAGCGCAAAAGGCTGGGCAGGACAGCAGTGGACGGCACTCACTAGCAGGTGATATTCCTTCAAATTCTACCTCGAAGCGTGTTTCTTTTGAGATGGAATTTGGTAAGCATGTTCCCACATATGTGGAGGACCAGCTAGGAGGGCCATCAGTCCAGGAAGAGGTGTAGGTAGAGCCACAAAGTTCTGGTTTGAGGTACCTTGTCAGGGGAGTTGCACCGCATAGGCAAAAGTGCATCATTTTTAAGCCTGTCAGGTATGGCATTGATGTGACCATCTCCTATGCTCTCATCACTGCCAATGGAGATCCAGAGATATTTGAAGATGCCATGGAGAGCTCAGAAAGGGAGTCATGGATTCAAGCCATGATGGAAGAGATGCAGTCTCTTGAGAAGAATAAGACATGGCAGCTTGTGGATCTACCGGAAGGTGCTCGGGCCATTGGTTCTAAATGGGTTTTCACAAAGAAAGAGGTGCCTTCAGAGCAAGGTGGAGTTAGGTACAAGGCAAGGCTAGTAGCCAAGGAAAATTCACAGAGAGAGGGAGTGGACTACACAGAGGTATTCTCTCCGGTAGTGCGGCATACTTCAATTCGGGTGTTGCTGTCTTTGGTAGCACAGTATGATATGGAATTGGAGCAGATGGATGTGAAGACGGCGTTCTTACATGGGAGCCTAGAGAAGAGGATATACATGCAGCAACCAGCTGGTTTCAGGCATCCGGGGTTGGAAGAAAAAGTGTGTCTATTGAAGAGATCTTTCTACGGTTTGAAGCAGTCACCCCGACAGTGGTATGAGAGGTTTTCCAGATGTGAGCATGATAATTGTGTCTATGTGAAGGATGTGGATGAGGAGAATGCTCTATATTTGCTTCTATATGTGGATGATATGCTCATTGCCAGCAGGAGTATCAATGCAGTGAATGAGCTGAAATCAGCATTGTCTACTGAATTTGAGATGAAGGATTTGGGTCCTTCCAAGAAAATTCTTGGAATGGAGATTTGCAGAGATAGAAGCAAGGGGTGTCCTCCACTTGTCATTGGGAGGATACATTCAGAAGGTCTTGATGAGGTTTGGGATGGGTAAATCCAAACCGGTTGGAACACCGCTTGCAAGCCACATGTCTCTTTCGAAGTTGCAGTCCCCCCAGACAGATGAAGAGAAAGAGTACATGGATAGAGTTCTATATGCCAGTGCCGTGGGCAGCGTGATGTATGCTATGGTGTGTTGTAGGCCCGACATAGCACATGCAGTGAGCCAGGTGAGCAAGTACATGGCAAACCCGGGGAAGGAGCACTGGCAGGCACTGAAGTGGATTTTGCGGTATCTACAAGGAACTCGGAAGCTTGGTCTGACTTTTGAGCAGCAAGATGGACATGGAAGGAACTCCAATGCCTCAAGGAAGTTTTCAGGTCCATTGGAAGGGTTTGTGGATGCAAATTTTGCAGGTGATCTGGATACGAGGAGGTCTACTACAGGTTATGTGTTCAGCATGTTTAGTGGACCGGTTTCGTGGAGATCGATCCTTCAACCTATCACGACCTTGTCCACCACAGAGGCCGAGTACATAGGGATCACAGAGGCTGCCAAGGAGGCTCTTTGGTTGAAGAGACTCATTCAGGAGATGGAGGTGAAGCAGAGTACAGTGGTGCTGCATAGCGACAGTCAGAGTGCTCTGCAATTGGTTCAGAATCCAGTCTATCATGCTCATATAAAGCATATAGACGTGAGGTACCACAGGATCAGAGAGTTAGTGGAGGATGGTGAAGTGATGCTGGTGAAAGTTCATACGAAGAACCAGTCGAATGGACTTACGAAGATTCTTCCATGGGATAGTTCTCTCTTGTGTGGGGTTGATGGGGTTGACGAACCAGGTGGGGCTTGCAGAGGCTTTGGAGCATCAAGGTGGAGATTGTGGGCACAAGTGTGATGCATCCAAAGTAAGGAATGCAAGAAACTGCAGTGAAAACAGTGCAAGGGTCGACTTATGCTGTTAAAGAGTCGACCCCTGAAGAGCAAGGGTCGACTCATGCTGTTAAAGGGTCGACCCCTGGTCTGTTTCAGATTTAGGTAGAGACGGGATTTGGTCTTCTACCTGCTTGAGACTCAAGTATTTGGGTCTTGAGGGGGCTATCCATTCTTGGGCCGGGCCGGCCCGAGCCCTAGATGATCGAGGCGGTCGTCTAAGGCCTCGGGCCAGTGGAAGGCCTCTGGGAGGCTGACCAAAAGGAAGCAAAGGCCCCATATAAAACGGGAACAAGAGCTGGGTACGAGTCTTCCCCCTTGATGGAAGGGAGGTGGAGAGTTTTCTGGCCTGCAGAGGGGCAATTTGGGAAGTTGGGGATAGTAGTTTTGTTTTGGGTGGAGACTGGAGAGAGAGAGAGAGAGAGAGAGGGATTTGGTTGGCTTGATACACGTCTGAAGCCACTCTTATCTTTCATCCCTTCTCTTTTTTGGTTTTGGTCTTGGTTCTCCTTCCCTCACGTTACTCCTGATCCAGCTGGGCCATCAGGAAGAAAGATAGGGGGATTGGAGATGGACTTCTTGGAGGGTAGAGAAAGAAAAGGAGGGAGGGGGGGTTGAATGGCTGCTGTGCTGTGATGTTGCAGTGGCTGCTTGGGTGCTCCCTTGAAGGGGAGATGGTGGGATGGGACTTTTATTAATCAGATAGAGTGAATTTCCCATAATGCCCCTACTTTCTCTCATAGAGAGGTTCCTTTCTGGACAAATTCTTTCCTTTACCTTGACCATGAAGTGCCATGGGATAACCTTTTCCTATTCTGCTCTTGCTTGACATGGTAAACAGTACTGCCAAGCATTATCTCTGTTATTTAATCAGTACTGCTACCTATTTTCATATATTTTTTTTAAGTATTTTATACTTATTAAAAAAATTTATTATTAAAAAAAAGGCCTCATTCACTGAATCCGCCTTAGGCCTCCAAATGTATTGGGCCGTCCCTGTTCTTGGGCTAGGTTTAGGCTCGAAGGAAGAGAGAGCATGCAAGTCATGGGTGTACATGGGCTTGGGTTGAGTGCTTTCTCATGTGGTTTAGCCTAGGGGAGTTTTTGGATTTGGGTCATGATTAACCATGTATATATACACTCACGTATATTGTGTATGGATGGGATGAAAACAGATGATACTTCTTTCTCCCTGAAAACTCTATTCTCTTCTCTTCTCTTCCTCTCATGCACGTAAGCCGTCGTCCCTAAGAATCCTAGGCCATAAGGAAGAAGAGCCTATTTCCGCTCGGCTCTTGTTCTCCTCCACCATCAAAGAACCAGTGATCCACGCCTCTAGCAGCCAAGGAAAGTCTTCAGGTGCTGTGGTTTGAGGCGGTTCATCTTCTTGGAAGATTGGGATCAGATCCGTTCGGTCTCCCACAGTATGGGGGCTAGTTCGGCATACTACGTGTTGGTATGCTTCTTGTACCGCGTACTGATCCGGTATCGGCACAATACAGTATGGTCGATACGTGCCAGTACCGATCGATGCGACAAACTTTGTTATGAATTCTGATTTGCATGTTGGGTAGTCCGGATAATCTCTAAGGAATCTAGAAAACCTGGTAGCATAATATAATATTATTACTAGAGTTGATGTATTAAGATTAAATATTACTAATAATATTATAAAATAATAGTATAATGCTAATGTATTATAATATTTGTTATATAAAATATTATGATAATGTTTGTCAAAATAACTTAAATATAAACAATATAATATATAGTATGGAATATGTAATATAACAATGTAATTATAATATTGTACATAATTATAACTATATATTGTAATAATGTTATTAGAATCTATAATGAAATGTTATAATAGTAATTCAATATACAATGTTATATTTATGATATAATAATAATTTGATAAACAATATCTTACAAATTATAATATATTATTTAAAATAATATGCAATTATAATTTTCTGAGAACTAACACATATCAAATATGAATATTAAAATATTATAATAAGATAATATCAATATAATAAACAATGAGTGTTAGAGAAACTATTAAATATATATTATAAAGTATTATAGTATATATAATTTTGTTATTAGTATTCATATAATAATGTTGTTTATTATTAGTATTCTAGTAGTATCAACATAATATTAATATTGTTACAACATCTTAATATTATATAATCGTATGATAATGATTATGTTATATATTATATAATATTATATAACTTGTAATTATATGAACTTTATAATTATAATGATAGAAGATATTTTATTGTTCAATAGTATTATTATTTTTATATAGTAATATTAATATTAATCTTATAAAAGTATTTTTATATTTTATTATAATATTAATACTAATATTAACATTGTTTTAGTTATTATAAGAATAATTCAAATATAATATGAACCATATAATATAGCAATATAATTATAATATTGTAATAATTATAACAATATTATCATTGTAGTAATGTATTATAACAATTTGATTGAACAACAGAATACTAATCTAATATATAGTATAATATATTATGATGCAATAATAATATGATTGATAATATTATAAAATGCAATATATTAATAATACAATATACAGCATAAAATATTATTGTTAAAAATATAAGAATAATATAATATCAGTAAAATGCATATTATTAATATAATATAATATAATATGTAATATCATATTATCTAATAGATATGTTTCATTATAAACTTAATATTAATAATACAACATGTAAAGGAATATCTTTTTATTGTCACTATAATTTGGAAACAATACCCAAACTCTTCCATGTTGTGGCTTTACCCCTTTTTATGGGAATCCAACATCTGTTGGAATCAACATTCGGAAGTCCAAATGAGTTACCTAACATGGGAATGGGTTGGGTGCAAAATTGATGGCCATACACACCCTCTGATCTTGCAAGCCAAATATGGCTGTAATAAATATATTTTAAATTTATTATTGACACATATTATTCATAAATTTAATTTGTGAGTTAGAAGTACAAAGTTTGTGCATACACTTTTCTTTTTCTATATAATGTTATATAACTTTAAGTTTAGCCCTTTTTTATTATAAGTATCTTTTACATTATTTATGAATGCCATTTACAGGATTTAGGCCCCGTTTGGCTGAGCTGTTGGCAGTAGAGCTTTTGAAAGTAGAGCTTTTGAAAGTAGAGCTTTTTGAAGTAGAACTTTTTGAAGTAGGATTTTTTGAAGTAGAGTTTTTATGAAAAGCTATTTGCTGTTTGGTAACTACATTTCTAAAGTGCTATGGAACTTTAATATGGTTGGTAAACAAATTGAGAAAGTACTTTTAGTATGACAAAATGACCATAAAGGATATTGCATAGTATTATACAATAGCGCATAATAAAATATAATATATATTAATACATCAATATATGATATAGTATAATATTACTATAATGTAATATTAATATAATATTGTATAATATAGCATAATAATATAACATAATTTGATATTATATAACATAACATATTAATGTATTATGATATAATATAATATAATATTATATTTATAATATAATATAATATAATAATAAAGCTATAAAAGATTATAATTATTATCATTATGTATTAATAAATATAAAGGGACATTTTCTGTAATTATAATATTTTATCATGGGTATTTTGGTCCAAAATGAAAAAAGTTTTATAAATCAAAACAGCTTTCCGAGACATGCTAAAAATGCTTTTCCGAAGAGGCTGTTTTAGCTTTCTGGCAAAGCTAAAACAACTTTTCGATTGCTAACCAAACACTTCTATTTCATCCAAAAGTACTTTTGGAGGGTCAAAAAGTGCTTTCTGGCCCACCAAAAGCTCTGCTAAACAGGCCTTAGTTTTTATTAGGGTTAGATTGAGTGCCCGTATCATTACTATTATAATAATACTGCTAATTAGTGTTTAATTGTCTCATACTTAATTTCCTATATATTTAATTAATATTAATTTTGCTAGAGAAAATTTTAAGAACTTTGTGATGCCTTTTTCTCTTTAAATATGTAGATCCAGATTTATTGAAGAACATATTTGAAATGGTCTCTTGTGTGTGAATTTTTCATGAGGTTGATTATAGTGATTTTGGGGAATAATTTGGGCGATTCCAATTTCTTGTATAAAACTCATTGATAAATTGTAATTAATCTAAGAGTACTATGTTTTAGATATTACTACGATATTATCTGATTTGTTTTACTGTGATATTATCTGGCACTGCTCGTATTTCTTTTCACAAATATTGTTCAGAAGAGGTACAGATCCATAATGATTCATCGAGACCTGTGCCATGCACATTAAACTTGTATGAACTTGTTTATGGTTGCTATGCAGTTTTGAACTCGGCTGTTAAAAGTTGGTACCTGATGTATTAGATTTTTCAGTATTTTTTCCAATCATTATATTCTGTTTAGGGTTCAATTTGGTACGGCATACTGTTCACATGTACTGTTCATGCTACAGTTTGAACAGTATTTGAAGCTTGGCTGCTTCAGTTGCTTTCTTATTGGAGTTCATGTCTAGATTAGGGAATCTTAATACGAGTTTAATTGTGTCCAGCTGGTCAATTAAAAAAAAACAATGGTTTAGTTGGTTATTTAGTTTAATTTTATTTTCCAATTTAAAAGTCCTGGTTGTAGTAGGAATAGTGGTTGGTTAAGTTTATTAAAAGGGATAAGTGGCTGAATGTTGTGGTGATTTTGAAATTCTACATGATTATTTTGAAGGATATTAGAAGCTGCAGGTTTTCTTTCCTTTCGCTTCTCTTCTCTTCTTTTCTTCTTATTCTTCTTTATGTTCTCCAACTGCTGTGTTTAAATCCAGCAGATATATCTGCTGGTTTCAGATCTGAATCAGGATATGGATCAATTTTTTCCTACTGTTATTCTCTACACAGTAGATCAAAGATCAGTTTTGAAGCTGATTGGTTTTGATTGGTTTGGTGATAGATACATAGATCATATCTGTTCTAGGAAAAGTTGCTGCAGATTTTATATTGTGTAGCCTTTAAATTTCATAGTCACATCAGTACCACACAATAGTCAAGGATTTATGAAAACTTGAGGATGGCTTCTCTCCAATATGGAGGTTTTTGATGTACATGCACATCAAACGGGACAAAATCTGAAGAATTTCATTATTGAGACTTGAGAGTAGTAATTTATTTTTTAACATTCTGATGCAGCACTGTCTCGTGAGAAGAGTGGGAGAAAGGAGGAGGAGAGAGGGAAGAGGATGAAGAAGAACAGAGAGGGGAGAAGAGAGGAAGATAGAAGGAAAGCAATTTTGTTAAAACATTCATCATTCTGTCAACAAATGCATAGACCCTATATATAGGGTTACGAAATACAAAAAGGTCCCTCCAAATAAACTAATCCCACAAAAGCCATAACACAACAATATGTACATAAACCCAGTCAACATAAAATAAACTAACATCAAATCAGTCTAGCCATAACGAAAGTGGCTGGACCCTCCTGCGACGACCGTAGACCCGCGTCACTGGCGGTCCAGTACTGGTGTCCGCACCAACTCCCCCCGGGTCAGAAGAAGTCGACCTCGACGAACGCGACGCAGTGCAGCTCTGGTAATACTCCAAAAGGTCCGGATTAATGCGCTGAAGCTCCTCTCGTGTGATCCAAGTCGAATCGGACTCTGGGCGGCCACGCCAACGAACTAAAAAACGCTGAATGCTACCAGCACTGGATAAATTAGTTTGCTCATCTAAAATGGCATCAATACGTTCTTTCTTGCTGGTGGGAGAGGCAAAGAAAGGGAAGATGGTATGGAATCAGGGATATGGGAAGTAGTGGGCTCAAGAGGGGTCTCAACAAAAGGGTCATTTGGGATGGATGGTGGACCCTTGTAAGCAACCAAATCTTCAATATTACAAGTGGAGCTGATACCATAATCAGAGGGGAGGTCAAGAACATAGGCATTCGTGCCCACCCGGTGCAATATCCGAAATGGTCCTGCGCTACGAGCCTGCAGTTTCTTAACGGTCCCATGCGGGAACCACTCTGGTCGAATACGTACCATAACATAGTCCCCAGGTTGGAATATTTTGTTCCGTCTATGAGAATCAGCTTGCAGTTTATATTGAGCATTACTAGCAAGGATGCGCTTTTGGATTTCCTGATGTAACTCATGAATATGTTGTGCAAATGCGTGTGCAGACTCAGAAATCCTAACATGGGGTGACATGGGTAAAAGATCTAAAGGTTTTCTAGCTTTGTAACCATGTACGACCTCAAATAGACTCATGCCGATGGATCGATTGATTGAATTATTATATGCGAACTGTGCAACAGGAAGAACTGAATCCCAGTTACGAGTATGTTAAAGGCACCGTAAAAGATTACCCAGACTTCGATTTACCACTTCCGTTTGGCCGTCAGTTTGTGGATGGTAAGCAGTGGAAAATGTAAGTTTCGTACCAACCGAGTGCCGCAAAGTTTTCCAAAAGTAACTCATGAAACGTACATCCCGGTCAGACACGATGGTGTGGGGAAGGCCATAAAGTTTAACAATCTCAGCAAAGAAAAGTTTAGCTACTTTGGAAGCATCCGCGGTTTTGGAACACGGAATGAAGCGGGCCATTTTAGAGAAACGATCCACTATGACAAGAATAGAATCATGTTGTCGGACGGTACGGGGAAGACCAAGCACAAAGTCCAAACTAATGTCATGCCAAGGACAATCAGGTACCGGTAAGGGGGTGTAGAGACCAGTGTTTTGTTTCTGGTGTTTGGCTAGTTGGCACGTTCACCACCGGCATGTACTTCCCACACCAAAAATTCTCTTACTGATGTCCGTGGGATATAGAGCTTCGCTGCTTTAAACAAATAACCATCCTGAAGATAAAATCCATCAATTGAGGGTTCATGTCCATCAGCAATGGTTTTGTAGAGTTCTCCAAAATCGGGGCAAGATGAGTAGTCATCTCTGAGTCTTTCGAAGCCCGTAACATGTACGGACATGGTCGAGAGTAGGGTCACTCGCCGGCTCAGTGCATCAGCAGCAGTGTTGGAGGCACCTGATATGTGTTTGAAAACGAAAGTGTATTCCTGAAGGAACTCAACCCATTTGGCATGCCTAGAATTCAACTTCTTTTGGGAGTTAAGGTAGCGAAGAGCTTCATGATCGGAGTAAAGTACGAATTCATTGGGTAGCAGGTAGTGGCGCCAATACCGGAGAGCCTGGACTACAGCATAGAATTTCTTATCATAGGTAGAGTATTTTTGCTTAGCCTCGTTTAACTTCTTACTAAAGTATGCTATGGGATGGCGTTCTTGACTGAGCACCCCACCGATGCCAAGGCCAGATGCATCACACTCCACTTCAAACGCCCTACTGAAGTCAGGCAAACGCATAACTGGCGCCTCCGTCATCCGCTTCTTGACATCGTGGAATGCGTTAGCAGCAGCGCTAGTCCAATGAAAGTCGTCCCTTTTTAGGCAATTAGTGATTGGGGACATAAGTGTGCTAAACCCCTTAATGAAACGACGGTAAAAAGTAGCCAGCCCATGAAAGCTGCGAACCTCGGTGAGGGTTTTTGGTTCAGGCCACTCGACTATCGCAGTGACTTTATTAGGGTCAGCGGACAAACCTTCTGAGGAGGTAATGTAACCTAAGAAGTTGACATAAGAAGTAAAGAACGAACATTTCTTAATTTTCATATAGTTTGGCATTCCGCAGGGCTGTACATACCAGTCGTAAATGATCGTAGTATTGCTCCTTTGATTGGCTGTAGATAAGAATGTCATCAAAATACACAACTAAAAATTTGCCCATGAAAGGTCGTAGTACTTGGGTCATCACCCGCATAAAAGTACTAGGAGCATTCGAGAGTCCAAAAGGCATAACCAACCACTCGTACAGACCAGCTTTTGTTTTAAAAGCCGTTTTCCATTCATCACCTGGACGGATCCGGATTTGATGATAGCCACTTTTCAAATCAATTTTGGAGAAGATAGTGGCGCCTGCCATCATATCCAACATATCATCCAGCCGAGGGATGGAAAAACGGTATTTGACCATGATTCGGTTAATGGCCCGACTGTCGACACATCCTCCACGTGCCATCTTTCTTTGGAGTTAGGAGTGCAGGTACGGCACACGGGCTTAAACTTTCATGAATGAACCCCTTCCGGATGAGCTCGTTAATTTGCTGTTGCAGCTCAGCATGCTCAGAAGGATTCATTCGATAGTGGTGTAGGTTAGGCAGGGTAGCTCCCGGAATTAGATCAATAGCGTGCTGTATGTCACGCAAAGGCGGCAGGTGATCCGGAAGGTCCTCAGGGAAAATTTCCGAAAACTCCTCAAGGATGAGTTGACCCTCTGTTGGTAGCTCGCTTGGTGGAATCAGTTGGTTTTCGAGAACAAGTAAAGCGTACACTATAGAATCACTAGAGATTTTCCGTTCAAATTTGGATGGACTCAGAATATGGAGTTCCTTGCTCTTTGTCTCACTGGTCTTCCTGCCCTCGTCAAGTGTCCTAGATCGTAGGGGATTAAGTTTAATTCTCTTGCCCTCAAATATGAAGGAACAAGAATTAGAACAACCAAAGATGGTGACATCAAGGTCGAACAACCAAGGTCTTCTCAATATTAGGTGACCTACATCCATCGGATTACATCACACCAGATGGTTTCTTTATATGAAAGAATTTGAATTGGGACGAGACACCGTTCTTTAATTTGGATAGAAGATGTATCGATCCAGGAGACCTTGTAAGGTTGGGTCTGAAGAACGGGAGTCAAACCCAAATGAGAGACAATATTTGATGAAATTGCATTAATGCAGCTCCCGCTATCAATGATAACTTTACAGTCCTTGTCTCCGCACTTAAGATAAGTGTGGAAGATCGAAGTACGCCTCCAGTCAGCCTGTTCCTTGGGTTGGGCGAGAGCACACCGGACTACATTCATAGCAGACTGAGTTGATTCGGTCACAATCGAAGGAGTTGTGGTTCGGATGCATCCTAAAGTGTCGGTACGTTCTTCTTGGTCATCATCAACATTATGGATGTCGTCTAAATTTGGTTCATAGATCTGTTCTTCTAATCGTCGTTATGATCCTCTTGTTGTTGTGCTGCAATGACAAGAGAGGTGTTCGCACATTGGGAAGCGACATGACCAAAACCTTGGCACTTAAAGCATTGGATTCGGGAACTTGCTTTCGGGGCTTCGCCAAGAATGCCCTTGCCCTTAGTGTCCCGGTTAGAGGTAGGGTTGGAGGAAATAGGTCTAGAAGGCGTAGGCCCAAGCGAATGTCGAGATCTTGAAGGGGAAACGTTGGTGGGTGGTCCGCGAAGGTCAGAAAGTCGAGCAAATGTAGACGTGGTTATCTGCTCATAGTTTTGGGCGAATGTGTAGGCCTGGTCGAGGGTGGATATTTCTCGAAGGATGAGTTCCTTCCTGAGCTCATCATTCAGACCTCGTCGAAACCTGCTTAGGACCATCCGTTCATTCTCTTCCACATTACATCGCATCATAAATTCGTCAAATTGGGCGATGTAATCACTAACAGACCGATTGCCTTGTCGCAAGGTATTCCATCGATCGAGAAGATCATCTTGGTAGCTAAAGGGCAGATACTTTTCTTTCAGTTTTTCTTTCATCTCTACCCAATCGATAATTGCGGGTTGATGTCTCCTAGCTAGCAAATGTTCGGTGTTTTGCCAGAAAAGTTTGGCGCGACCAATTAGCTTCATCCTAGCAAACCGGACCTTCTTGTCCTCAGACAAATTATACCACTCAAAGAAGTGGTCCATTTCGTGCATCCAGTCTAAAAAGACCTTTGGGTCTAAGCGACCATCAAATGTGGGGGCTTCAACACGAATGCCCTTCAACACGTCGTCCTCATGGTCACGAGGCTGTCTAGGTTCCACATTAAAGCGATGACCCCGATCAGCATTAGGGATGGTGCCCGATCCTCTAGGGCATGGGTAGGCATGATGACGTCCTGATAAGGGTACAGTGTCAAAATTTTCCTGTCGAACAGAGCCGTGGGATTCCAGGGTTTCATCGAAGTCGAGATCGGGGAAGTGGGCAGCACTATCTTCTTTGGATCCTATGAGCCTGTGTAGGGAAGATTCAACCGACTCAAGGCGGGCATTGGTATGGGTGGATTTAGTGGTCAAGTCTTCAACAGCTTTCAGTAGGGCTTCGATGCGGTCGTCCATGGTAAACTGGGTGTCAGAATGTGAGAGGACACGACCACTACGAAGGTGCATATGAAGAGTAAACTTAATTATATGCTATCCTGTCTTAGGACGACAATGATGATGTGAAGTAGACCTAATGCATGCAAAGATGATTAAAATGCAAGGTGGATGCTCAATATAACACAAGACTATGCTCGAACAGAGAAATACTCCAAACTGGGAATTAGAAAGGGACGCAAGCCAACAAGTAGCCGCAGTCAAGTAGAGTAGGTGTCCAGTGGATTATCAGGTGTCACAAAACCTTGTAGGCCCCAACGATAGCTAGCTCTACAATTAATAGTAAAGAGGGTTGTCACAAGGGTTGCTGTGTGTTGCGTGGTGTGTGAGAGCATGTGTTTTGGGTATTTAGAGTATGCCACCAAGCACAAAACAACTATTTGATGCCAAAATGAAAGCAAACAAAATATCCAGGAAAGGGCAAACCTGTTCTGGTGGAAGATGACGATTCAATTGCGGCAAACCGGCTCGCTAGTCGGTGCAAATCTGACCTGCTGGGCCGTGGTCCGAAGAAAGGAGGGAAAAGGGCAAGCTGCAGTGGGCTCTGCAGTGACGTAGCAGGCCTGTGGGCTGGTCCATGTGGACAAAGTCGGGTCAGGCCACTGGGCCGAGGTCCAAAGGGAAGCGGGCGTTCGGGCTTGGGCCTGATGAAAGTCGGGCGCGGGCCTGTTGAAAGGGTGGCCCGTGAACAAGTGGAAGCGGGGAGGGGAAGAGGGAAATGGAGCGATGAGATGGGGGATCGAGAGGTGAATGGGTTTGAGAAGAAGGAAGGCGGCAGCCGAGGGCAGCGGCGAGCAAGGGAGGTGGGGTGGCCGCGGAAGAAACGAAAGAGGTGGCGGTTCTTCAACGGTGGAAGGGTAGTCGTGAAGCTCGGGCGAGGGCGGTGGCGGTTGGACAGCCGGATGCCGACCGGCCGTGAGGTGGTAGAAGATGCTCTGGAGGGTTCAGGACCCTCCGATCCTCCCGTCAGTGAGGTGAAAAAGGGGTGGAAAAAAAAAGGTGGTGGGAGGTCGGGAAGATGGAGGAAGGAGAGATGGGGGGGAGGAAGGCGTTCGTGGTGGTGGTGGTGGGAGGTGACGGAAGCGGCGAAAGGCTGCGGAAGTGTGGGGCGCGGCGGCAAGAGTGGTGACTCAGCGTGCGTGGCAGCGATGCGTCGACGGCGGCGGAACCCCAGATCTAGGGTTCTTCGTCGGGACGAAAGGTACACTACTTTTTTTTTTTTGAACAGCACGTGCAAGTCACGTGCTTTCGCCTGTGGTTGTCACGTGCGGAAGTCACGTGTGGGAGTCACGTGAAGGTCACGTGACCTTTCTTCTCTTTTGTTTTTTTTCTCTTTTCTTTTTTTCTTTCTTTTTTTTTATATCCCGGAACGGATCCGGGTTATTGAACGAGGGTTAACGGGTTTGGAGCTTACCCGTTTACTAACTTGAAACTCTCCAACGGTTTCAAGTGAGCGTGCCGAGATTTACGCCCACGGTTGCTGGTGGTTCTTGGCAGCCGATCGTGCCGAAGTTCACGCCAGCAGTTGCAGGTGGGTCTCGGTGGCCAGTGGTGGTGGCCGGCGACCGGTCACCCGCTCCGACACTGGTTTTCTCCTCACTAGTGGTGTCTTCCCGGCTCTCTTCCTGTGCACGGTGGCCGGCGGGCGCTTCGGCGGGTCTGAGGGACAGGGCCGAAAGAAGGGCGGCGATGCTTCTCTTCTTTTTGGCAACGGGAGTCGCTCGTGGCCCGTCAGCACGCTCCGGCATCCGGGGTCGGGGTACCGCATAGATTTCGTGCGCCCACCGGAATCCTGGGATTCGGCGGTGCTCCGCCATACACCGGCGTGGTGCTTCTGTGGAAGGAGAAGCGGCCGCCGGCGGTGGGACAGAGGAGGTGCAGCACGGCGAGGGTACTGCGGGTGGTGGTGGCGTCGGGCGCGGTGATGAATGGAAGGGGAGGACCAGCTGCAGAGGTTTCTTCTTTGTTTTTGTTTTTCTGGTGCGAGATCCGAGAGAGAGGGATGAGGCAGCAGAAGGTGTTTTGTTTTGTCTGAAACCGAAAGAGGAAGAGAACAGTGGCAACAGTGGAAGAGAAAGAAGAGGGACCGAGGCTTTAGCAACAGTGGCAAGCCTGCCAAAGCTCTGATACCAAAGCTGATGCAGCACTGTCTCGTGAGAAGAGTGGGAGAAAGGAGGAGGAGAGAGGAAAGAGGAGGGAAGAGGATGAAGAAGAATAGAGAGGGGAGAAGAGAGGAAGATAGAAGGAAAGCAATTTTGTTAAAACATTCATCCTGTCAACAAATGCATAGACCCTATATATAGGGTTACGAAATACAAAAAGGTCCCTCCAAATAAACTAATCCCACAAAAGCCATAACACAACAATATGTACATAAACCCAGTCAACATAAAATAAACTAACATCAAATCAGTCCAGCCATAACGAAAGTGGCTGGACCCTCCTCCTGCGACGACCGTAGACCCGCGTCACTGGCGGTCCGGTACTGGTGTCCGCACCACATTCCTTGAAACTTTCAAACTTATGCTTTTGAATTGATTTTAAGTTAGAATGTATGAAGTTGGATCATTTTAGTTGATTCTCCTGCATCTTTGATTTATGAGTTCAACGTATGTGAAGTAACTAATTAAGTGTTCCGTAGGATTTGCTTATATTTTAATTAATGTATAAAATTGAATGCTTGATTTGATTTCGGTAAGAAATTCGCAACTTTCCCTAGTCTCTTCTTTTATTCCTCCAACTACACTATCTTGTTTTTAAGAACAAAAGTGATCTTTTGCTTCTCTTCCTCTTGCTTCCACCACTTTCCTTGTCATATTTTTTGATTTTCATCTTCTAGATGTTTTCTGCTTTAGATATGAGGCAGATCTGAAATGAAATTTGATTCAAGCTGTATTTCATTCTTTAAGTTCTTCTATAATCTTTGTATCGTGGTTAGCCATACAAGTGCGTAACGCCCTGTACTTGGCATTTTGTACCGTACCAGGCATTTTGTACCATACTGGTACTGATCTGAGACTTGGTATGAGACTTGATATGTTGTGACTCCTATACCGGGCATATTGACACTGTACTAGCATGGTATCAGTACGGGGTCTAGCATTGAGATGGCGAAACTTGCTTGATACATTTGTCCTTCTCATAGCTAGGTGCTCCTTGTTTATTAGTGCTTAGATCTCCTTAAGAATGTAAACATAATTTTGCAAAACAAGGCCATTCTTGAAGATAGATAATGATGGACATTGTATCCTTCAATTGTACCGAAAAATATTCTGGATCTATCTTTGCTATAGGAACCAAAGCATTTACTATGGCTGCTTTAATTGTGACTAGATTATGTTTCTATGCTGTGGTTTACTAGAGACATTGCCATAATCTTACTGCTTTTGATCCCCAGTTTTGATACTAAATCCAATCTCAAGATCAAAAGATGGAGTGTGACCATCACTAACATAATCACCACTGTATCCATCATCATATGCATTGCCACCACATCATTGTTCCTCATCAACCCCATCAGCATTATCAGCAATGTCCTCATCAAGCTGCTTTCGACAAAAAATCTTTAATATGTTCTGGAAAAGGGAGCTGGCATCTGGTAAAATTCTCTTCATATTGTTTTTGGCAGGCTGGAAGAAAAACTGAAATTTTTGACCAGAAACATGAGCTAGGATATGAACCGTGCCTTCCCTAAGGATATTGTTGTAAATTTGTTACATAGACCTATCGGAGTAGTTTGTACTTTGTTGTAATATTAGTAAGCACCCTTAGTATTTATTCTCATGGAAGTGTTTTCGTAATTTAACTAATGAATGCTTGTAAAGGTTCAACTACAGAGTTAATGATGCCTTGTATTCTGTGAAATTACAAAGACACCTTCATCTTTTGAGTACATAACAGTAAAGAAAAGAGGTGTTTGGATAATTTCACACTCATGTACAAACCTATCAAATACGCCTTATTAGGGTCGGCGGAACCGGTATCGGGCACCGTTCTGGTTGTCTGGCGGTACGAGTCGGTATGGGCCCGAGCCGTGCCGTGCCGTGCCGAGCTTGTACCAACAAAGTAGAAGAGGCGGGGGAGAGGGAGAATGAGAAGAAGAGAGAGAGAACGAGGAGGTTGGAGAGTCGCCAGGAAGCTGCAGAAGAAGGGCTCCCCTCCGGCCCCTGTTTCGAACTGCGCGGTTCGGGGCGTCCCGATTCGTACTGACGATGGACCGGGACGGTTCCAGGAAGGAAACCGATATGTGTCGCCTGAGGTGGAGAAGGAGAATGAAAGAGAAGAAAAGAGAGAGGGAGGAAAACTGGCGGAGGGCCGGTGGAGGCCGCGTCCCTCTCTCCCCCTTCTCTCTCTCTTTTCCTCTCTTGTTCTCCCTCTCCTCCGTCTTTTCTACTGTTGGTACAGTGCCCGGTACTGGTTCCGCCGACGTTGCTTTTAAACCATTCCATAGTAGGCTTCACCACCTTAGAAAATATTGAGGCCTCATCTACCTTAGATCCAGACTTTATTTGTAGATGCATTGAGCTCCTACTCAAAGTGTGCATTCTGATTGTTAAAGTTGCTTATGTGTAGGTGAGCTGACATGCATAAATTGATTATTCTTTTGCCAATGTGCATATTTTCTGTTTCAGTGACTGCCTTTTTTTTTCTTTTAATGCTAATCCCTGCAACTATCTGTTCTCTCTCCATCTCTTTCTCCCCCCCCCCCCTCCCTATCTCAATAACTTAAACAAAATCATCTTCATATTAGCTTTTCCTGTTTCCTGTTTCTTTATTATAATCCTCCCATGATTATTATCTGGCAGTTCTGACCTGCAATTGGCAATTGCGCTTCAACAACAGGAGTTTGAACAACAGCCCCAACGCCAGCTTTCCCAACAGCCACCTGTTAGTGGTCGAACGAGGCTTGTCACAGGTTCTCATGTAGGTTCCTTATCTCACATTATCTGATGCTTATTATTTTGATTAAAATACCAAAACTGCATTTGCAGATTACACATCTGCTCTCTCTCTCTCTCTCTCTGGTAGTTTATATTGATGAAAATTGTTTTTTTTTATTTTGGTACGTTAAGGCCTAATCTGGATGTGCAATAGTCCCTGGATAAGCCATTTATTTTTGGCCTATCTCGGAATAACTACCAAATGAGGCTAAATAGGTGTCATTACTGCTGATCCCTGACAGTTTGGAGAAATCCTAGATGGATCAGCGGTTCCTTAGGTGCACCAGAACCAGGCATCCTTGGCGTTTTAACACCTGTTTAAGAAAAATGAGCAGCACATCCTTCATTGCAAAAAAAGGTAATCCAAAAGGGTAGGGACATTTTAATCTTTTGACCAAAAATAACCTCAGTGCTGTTAGTTTTACTTGTGGTACTATGTAATTGATTATTAGATGGGAATACAAATATTTTCTTGTCTTCTCTGGAAATCAACTTTACCCATTGAGAATAAAAAAAAGTTAAACCAGAATTTTCTATTCCAGTTGCTGACGAGGCCTAGATTTTCTTTTCTCGTGGTGTTGGAAAAGAAGCATATTTCCTTTCATGGAGAATGGAAATGGAGATTTCTTTCTCTTCATCCGGTCTCTTCCTAAGTCTAGGGAATTTTGGATGCTTGCTCCTAAGTTGCATGTGATGGATACATGGGTTTCTCTACCTTATGATCAGTTTTCTTAGGTTTCATGGCAAGCTTGTGATTTGCCAAAAGTTGCCTTCACCATGAAACACTTATTTGTGAAGGGCCAATTTTAGGTTGACATGTGGTCATAAAAAATAGCATGACCTTCCATGAAGCATTTTTGACATAGAATTATGCTCCATAATGGAACCCAATTTGATGGGATAAGGATTGGATGGTGATGATGATGAATGGTTAAGTATTTATGCTCCGAAACCTTTAACTGTTGATGTTTTGTTTGGAGGGCTTAGGAATGACATGGTAATATTAGTGCTGCAAAAGGTGCTCTAAGTGCTCGCTTGGGTGCTCAGGTGAGGTGAGTAGACACTTGAGTGTCCCAACTATGGTTGGCTATACCGGCCCGAATTGGACGGTATGAGATGTACATATCGTACCGGTTCGGCACCAGTATCAGGTACAGGTGGCATACCGACACTCGGTACGCTAAAAGGATTCCGTACTGTACCTTACCGTACTGACACAATACTAGTATGGCATTAGTACGGAGTCCAGTATCAAAATAGCGAATCTTTGTCCCAACAGTCTACGGTGACGTAAGTTTACCAAAGGAATGCCTAGGCAAACACTTGGAATAAAGTGAGAGACATTTAGACAAGCACCTCTCCAATGGTCAGCATTATTCTTTTTTTTCCTTTTTTTTGTCTTTTCTTAGGCCCGTTTGGTTGGAGGTAATTTGGCGTGGGAATAAATCCCATGTCGGATTATCATATTTGGTACGAAAAGTGGATGAGAGATGATAAAATAAAGAAAGGGTCCCATATTTATTGTCATAAGAGAAGGTAAAACAAATACCACTAGGGGGTGTATTTATTTTTCCATGCTGGATTATCGAGTAGAGATAATATGAAAATATTATTTCTTGATGGAAATGCTCTCACTTATCTTATATTAATATTATATTAATTATATCATATAATTAATATTAATTATATTAATATATATATTATTAATATTATATTAACATACTATAAATATGTTAATATATTGATTAATAAGATTTAAAAATAATATATAATATATTAATATATTTATTAATAAATATTAATTATTAAATAAATAATTAATTTTTATTAATTATCAATAAATATAACATAGGATTTATTAATAATTAAATATTTATTTATATACCAAAAAATACTAAAAAAATATTTTTTAATATATATATAATTAATTTGAAAATATTTATTAACTCATGTAAATATATTTCAATATTTGAAATAGCCAATGTTGATGGTGTTTAAGTGGGCCATAAATATCCAACAAATGGACTGAGAAAAAAATTAATACTTAAATTGTTTATTCAAGGATTTGTTGGAAATTTGGAAATATTCCCATATGAGACTACTTGTAACCAAATAAAGTAATTTTTTTAATGCTATTTTCTAGAGTAATTTTTCCACTAACCGTACATGGTAAAATTTATTTTCCTCTATAATTATTTTTTTAGATAAATGATTCTTAGGAATCATCAGATTATCCTGTAATTTGACATATTCTTAAGTATCGTCAGATTATCCTGAAATCTGATATACCCCAACCAAATGATCCCTCAAAGCTCTATTAGCCTTATTTTGAGGGGCATCTTGGTCTATTGGAGCCCTTATAATAAAGGGCTAAAATGTTCTATGATTTTTTTTTTCATATTTTGTTTAAAGACATCAAATATGATTTGGGAAGCGGTATTTTGTTGTCATTTGAATCATGAAGCTATTCTAGGATGTCCAATGGTTATTTTTGTTATGTTTTATTTAAAAAAATGTTATGGGAAGTGGTATTTTGATGTGGTGTGTCGAAAGATGTGGAGCATTATATCCAATGTTAGATAATTATGATTAAGACCGTCAAAACTTGAATGATTTATATTTTAATGTTTGTGCTGTTTTTGATATAATTAGCACTTAAAATTTATTTAACTTTTATGAATTAGTTCCTTACTTTCTTCAAGCAAATGCCTTTTTGGCGTCTGGGGACTCGGGCAGTATGGGTTCTATTGCTCTTGGAATGTTTTTTGCTTTTGACAACCTTGGGTAATATTGAAGTTTTTCATTGTGTTAAGCAGGGTTAGCCGAACCAGGAGCAAAATCCATACCGGTCAACTATCGGTTCGGTATGGTATTGAATTGTTACCTTACTAGCACATGGTACGCTATGGTGTGCCGGTTTCAAAAGGGCACATCATTTTTTTTAATTTTGTAAGTTTTAATGAAAAGTAATTAATTTTTTATTTTTTATTAATTTTAAGTTTAATTTGATGTTTTTTCATATTTTTGATTTTTTTTGATTGTTTTATATGTCTATTATCCCGATACATCCTAAATGATGCTTCTTGATGTTTTAGAGTGATTATTCTACATTTCCGTAGGATTGCTTTGAAACAATGCTATCTTGGGGAGGCAAAAATTTGGCAAAGTTGTATCACTGGGTTTGCTGCCCCCAGCCTTTTGCATCAGTGTCAAGTCGAAACCAAAATGTAAAGAAAAAAGCTAGCGATCTTAGCTTTGCACGCTAGAAGAAGAAACATAAAATATCCTAAAATTACTTAGTAAGAAACCAAAATCTTAAAATGATATAATCAATTATATGTATTTCATGCACAACATATAAAACGATATCTAGAATCTCATCGAGTGGAAATGTCTTTTGCAGATATTTGAATCAATAGCATAATTAGGAGGCATATCAACCCACTTTTCTAACTAAGCGGCATTGTAATCTTGTATGCTCATTCCATAATATACGCACTCTACGTTATAACTGATCTTGATTTTTACTGAAGCGCTAGTTCTGAGAGGTGTTCTTTGGCTAATAATATGGCTATGGAGGGGTCCATCCAAATATGCTGATAGCAAAATCCGACTTGTAAGGTGTTTGGACTACGTTGTGTAGTAGTCACTAAAAGAAGATACCTCAGACGCACCATATCTATATCTATATGGATCATAGGCTGTCGCAGTTATGGGTAATAGGATCCAACGTATGACTCTGAACTTGATATGTAAATGGATCCTACTCCACGTGCGAGATTATTTGCAGCTGCATCATATCTTTGTAAATGATCTTGTGGAGCCCATCTCCTACATGCAATTGTATCCACGCGGGCTGTACTAGCTCGTGCACCATGGATCCTATTTTATCTAGCATGCATAAATCGGGACTCATCGGTGAATCGAAGACAATTCTGTGACTGTCTTATAAGTGGTGGTCTCATATTCTTCACTCCCTTTCTGGCCGTTGATTCAGGATTATTAGAACTGTTATCGCTGCTTTCTTTGGTCTTTGAATTTAAGAGAACTCTCCTCCAATCTCTCCATTGGGGCTACAATTGCCTTTTCTTTTTCTTTCAGGTTGCATTGAGTAATTGCCTACTTTCCTTTCATGCCTCTCTCTGCCCAACTATGCTGGGAGGATGGATGTTGCCTTTCCGACTGTGTCGACTGGATAGCATGGTGGTCTTATCTGAGCAACTCTTAGTCATATCTTTGGGAAGATGTCTCGGACATGCAGTCATGATGGTTGGCTTCTTAATGACCCCTATGGCTGTGGTTGATCAGCTAGAGGCATGCATGGAATGTTGCGGTTTGCCAATTGTCCTGCATCCACCATAGCCTCATTGTTACGATATTGGCCGGTCGTGGAGGCAATCCTAGCTCATCAATCTCTGGCTTTTGCTTTTAACCCACAATCTTTTAGATCATGGGATTGACAATCATTAAGCTCTTGCTGGCTACGAGGCTGAAATTTGCTCTCCTGCTACTCTCGGCAATGACAAATAGTTGACGTAGGCTTGCTTTTGTCTCAAGAAGGCCATTAAGCGCAATGTAGTTAGTAGGAAACCATGTCACACCTAGTTTTAAGATCTCTCCCTTGCTTACCTCATTAATAATAGGACCCATGCGTGGTTATAAATAAGTCTGGTGATGGATTGGGTTGTCTCCATTGTCTGCTGCATTTTAGGAATTTTTTCAATCTTCATCAATATGAGGTCGATATAATATACAACACATGAAATCTAGAAAATGTGGCTGATGTTTCATCAAAATCTTCCTAGTGGCCTTATATTATGGTCCGTCATCAATGATGACCTATACAACTTTCTTCTTTTTTAATCAATTACCTCCATCAATTTGAGGATGTACATGGCGTCGTGCACCTGGTTGAAAGCATCAACTGATTTCTGGAAGAAAATCTTTGTACGATAGTATGTCAAAAAGTTGATGCTATGCCTGGTAGGACCGATCCAACCATCACATATCATAGTCAGGCCATATATGGGCCACTTACTTTGGTATGAGGCAATCTACTTCTGTCGCTCTTTCTTATTATTGTCAAGAAGTTCACCATAGATATTCTTCCGTTCTGAAGGATCTACATTTAGATCGACAGTTTGTATGGAGAAAATGGCAGTCCTATATATGTGTTGCCTATCGCCTTAGCCGGGATCTAATAGTTGGCTGCATATCCTTCTTATCCTTCTTTAGCATGGTATCAATCCTTTGCTGCTTCGAATTCCTGCAGGGGAAGATATATAGATCAAAATTATGGATGATGGCTCCTAGTGGAATCTTTTTGGAGGACTTTTTCTTACTGTCAAAGCTTCCAGCATAGATGCAATACGGCTACCGTCTCTATTGACAGTCTTTTTAACTGACGAGGTCCTCGTGAACTTTGAATCTGCCTTGTTAATCTTAGAACTAGAGCTTGATTCGTAGTGTAAGGCTGCAAATGGATCGGGTTGACCCGTGACCCAATCCGACCCGATCCGATCCGTCCCACTGAAACCTGACCTGACCCATTTTGGAGGATCCGTGGGATCGGGTCGGGTTCTAAAATTGGACCCGTTTTATTTTTCGGATCGGATCTGGGTTTACTGAATTCAGATCCGACCCAACGCGATCCATTTGAAGTTTGGATAATTTCAGAATTTTGATCCTACGATTCGACCCGAATCTGTAAAATTATTTGGGCTTACATGCGGCAGCTCGCGCGGGTGCAAACAAGTTCTGAATTCATGGATGGGTTGACCCGACTCGGACCCTATCCGGATCCGAAACTTTTGGGTTGGGTCTGGGTTATACATGGACTCGACCTGATTCGATGATTGTTGGGTCAAAAATTGTGGTGGACCCGACCCGACCCGATATTCTATTGGGTTGGGTTTGGGTCCAAAATTAGGACCCGAACTAGGAACCAAATTGGGTCGGGGTCACTCATGACCCGACCCGACCCGACCCATTTGCACCCCTAAGTGTGAGAGCCCAAATGGAGCCTTACACCTGGCCATCTCATCCTGTTGCCACTGATCATCCAGCCTGCTTGTATGGCAGTTTGAATTTGTGTCTCGTCATCTAGAGCGGAGGCTTTTTTTGACTTTCTGGAGTGATAGAAAGGTGGCTCTGTTAATCGGTGTCTACCTCAACTTTCTTTTTGGCGACCTTTTCCTTTGCTGCTTTGAAATTAATAAAGTGCTTCTTCATTAGCTGCCGGACCTTCTATGGTCATTTTCGGATGCGTCGGAATAACCACCAGCTAGGTCCTATTTCAACTTGGTTACCCCTTCTACCTTGAATTATATGTTGCATGAGTTGCAATTTTAGTGATGCTGGTCCGAGAGCATTTGCCATGATCTCAACCAATATCACGTTCTGGGGCGTCCTTTTTATTGATGGATTCATTCCTGCAGTTTTATCAAGCACGTTAGTTTATTAATTATTTAAAAAATAGTAAAATTTTGTTCCAATAACAAATATTTTTTATTTTAGAAAATACTTCTGAATTATCTAATATATAACACTAATTTTTATTATTTTTCTTTTATTTATTTTTTAAAATATTTTTTATATTTGAAAATAATTTTAAATATCATAAATTTAGAAAAATATTTCACTTCTGAATTATCAATGCATTGCACTAATTTTTCATATTTTTTGTATTGATTATATATTTTTAATATTTTTTTAAATTAAAACATATATTTAGATATAAAAAGTTTAGAAACTTAATATGAGCTTAGATACATGTAGAACTCTACCATGGATAATACATTTATTTTTCTAGGCCTATGGGCATGTATCAAAAGCTACTTATTTTTTTAATTTTGTTCAAATTTGGGCGTACGCCACTATGTTCATGATCGCGTCCAAAATAAATGGACACCAAATTTAGGTTGAGAGTAGCTTTCTTGCTCCTAAACAAGCTTCTAAGTTTATAGTTATTTTTTGGATTTTATTTTTTTATTTTTTAATCCAAAAAAATATTTTTTTAATTTAAAAATTGCAGATTTAACAAAAATTAAAGATTTTAGTTTTATTGTGTATATTATCCATAGATCTACAACATATCATGAAATCATGCCAAAATCGAAAATTCTAGCATGATCTTTTCTTATTTTTCAATTTTCTCGGCATTTTTTTATATTAAAAAGTGGAAAGAAATAAGGTGGGGGAGAGCTACCTTATCTTGTTTGGGTTGGATCCTCTTTTAATCGTCGAAATCATAGGATTTTTGGCGAAATGGGGGGAGCGAAGGGTTGAAAATTAAAGGGAAGAAAAACTTGAGAAGGCTTGAGAGGTCTTCTTAAGCCTTTGTATTATTGAAAAAAAAGATTGGGGGGGGGGGAGTGAACTGGTTTACAGCTTTTTGTTGAAAAAAATTAGTTGAACCATGCCAATTCTGCACCGATTTGGTTCGGTATGGAGTGAATCGGGCAATTCGGCGCAGTTCAGCATACCATGGTGTTAATTAAATGGTAATACAATAATATTATGCATATGTGATGCCTTTTAGGCACCTAGAGCCTCAGGTAATACAGGTTCTATTGCTTTGGGGGTGCCTTTTGCTTTTGACAACCTTGGGTATTATTGAAGTTTTCCATAGTGTTAAGTAAATGGTAATACAATAATATTATGCATGTGTGACATGGCTTATGATGTGTATATCCAATAATGTTAGCATGAATGATGCATGAAGAAATTTTATATACAATGTGCTTAGAGATTGTTGAGCATCTCTTTGCAACTAAGATGGAAATTGGAGCTGCTTTTTTGCACTTATTGGCATTTGGTAGATGATGCTAGTTCTCTGATAGAGACATCAGAGCCGTTCGTTTAGATGATTCCAAGCTACCGGATTGAGTCAGACCCAGATTGGGTCCATTCGAGTCCGAGTCACTTTTATTTTATTGCATTATTTGCTTTTGTTTTAGTCAAGTCAATTTGGTCAGTTATTTTGTTATTAATCAAGTCAATTGAGTTAAGTAATTAGATCGAGTGATTGGATCGATTTTGATATGTAATCAATCGGTTGACTTAGTCAACGGATTGAGGATCCGATTTTGGTATGTCGTCAATTGATTAACTTGACTTGGTCATAATGTAAGGTCTATATAAAGGCCAGCCCTCTTATGCATGAGGGAGTTGTATGAGGCCAGCCCTCTCATGTATCAGAGCATCTCTTCTTCCTCCCTCCAAGAGCTTTGTCCGCCATCAGTTTGGTATCAGAGCCTCGGCTTTGCCTCTGTTGCCAAAGCTCCGGGATCCTGTTTATGGACGGACCACCTCCGATACCTTTGCCAGTCTGCCACATGAGTTCTTCACTAAATCTATTGCAACCGTGAACCCCGGAATGCGTTGAAGTACGACGTACAGCGTGCATTGTAAAGAGGAAGGGAAGCCTGATTTCCCTTCTCTCTTCTCTCTCCCTCGGTGCTCACCAAAAAGAGGGGTTCATTTCTCCCTCTCGGTTTGCATTAGAATAGAAGGGGAAGGCCCCCGTCACCGGATCCTTCCCACCCGCCGTCACACGTGCGACCACTCACCCTCGCTCGCCGCCAACAGCGTCGCGCTGCCACCGCCAGCTCGACTGCACTGCCCAACTTCCTACTGTGGAGAATTGGGAAAGTTCGGCTCTTCCCACTGCGGGTCCACATCTGGAGCGGGCCCCACCTGTGATGCGTCACCCATTGGCCATCGACCATAGAGCCGCGGCCGCGATCTCTGACGCCCCCCTCCTTCGGCTGATTCGCAACCGCCGCCCTCCCCTCCCTCCGCGCCGCCGCGAGGGTAGGCAAACCCTCCCGAAACCGTCAGGAGGTTGGGATCAGGTTAACGGGTAAGTGTCGAACCCGTTAACCCACAACCCACTAACCCGAATCCAATCGGGTTACCAAAAAACATAAAGAAAAAGGGAAAAAAAAGAATGAAAAGAAAAGAAAAACAAGTCCCCCGCACGTGCGTGCAAAAAAAAAAGTTGAAAAAAGTACTTGTTTGTCTTCTCCTTCCCCGTGAGTGCCCTGCTCCGCCGCCGCCTCCGCCGTGCCGCCAAGCCTCAACGAGCTCCACCGCTGAGCCGCGCCACCTCTCCATCCTCCGCCTGCGCCGCCGAGAACCGCCACCTTGGCCTCCCCCACCGTCGCTACTTCCTAGCTGCCGCACTGAGCCACCGCCGCTTGGTTCCTCGCCGCCGCCGAGTCCCATACGCCACTCCACCTCCCCTTCCAGCCGCATCCACATCCCGTCCCTCATCTCCCTCGGCACTGACTCCCATCTTCCCCACATCTCCTTCCTCCACTCCCCATCCCTTTTCCCTCATTTTTGTCAGGGGTTTTCGGCTTACAACAGGCCCATCCCCAAGCCCTCTTCACATCCGGTGTTTGGGTCCAACAGACCCAGTCCAACCCGATCCGCAGCTACCAACCGCGCCCATCCCATCCGCACCCTTCTCAATTGCCAGCCCAACAGGCCCACCGCCCCACCTGACCTTGTCCATCCCTCCATTTTTTATTAGGCCTGCAATAGCAGGCCCATCAGACCTGGTCAATCCAATTGAAGCCAATTGAAGGGTCCATCAGCTGCAACTGCGCCTCTGATCGCTGCCACAGCCCACGAGCAAACGGTTTTGGTCGACTGCTCCACGATAGGTGATAGGTTTTCCACTTTTCTTGAGCTTGTTCATTTAATTATGTTCTAGTTCTCTTGCATGATAGCTCTATTCTTGCAAACTTACATTGCTGTAAAATTCAAAACATTAAATCTTTCACTTCCGAACCCGTCCTATTACCCATTAAATCTTGATATTAAATTAGCACACTCTAGTAACAGAACGTTTCTCAACATCCTACGATCAGATTACTTTAGGATCAAAACAACCATAATACTTGATTGATTAATCTCATGCCCTAACTCTAAAATAACCGAAGTAAAAATCAGCAACATTTAAATTTTAAGTTACTTTGTGAAAGTTTGCTGATCTTTGAAATCATACTAGGTTGCATTAGGTTTGTCCTGCATTATATTTACTAGGTTTCATTAGTGACGTTGCATTTTACTTCATCGTACATAGTGTTATCATTGCATGCCAACCTGTAGTGATAAGGAGTATGATTTCAATCAACCCAGAACCTTCGTAGCTGCCATGGACTCCAACGTTTTGAGGTCTCTTATGGAACAGTTCGCTGCCATGCCGAGCTGCAGATAAAGAAGTCAAACAAGAGGTCTGTGAGTTCATGTGAATTTTAGGACCCCTAAACCGTCAATTCCCGTTGCAGCCCCAACCTAAAATCGGTTTCGCTGTACCATTTATAGTCCTTCCCCATTCTCCCTAGGAACGAAACCCAATGTTTTAAGGTGTCAACAATTTGGCCACATAGCGTCCCATTGTTCCACTAAGACCGACTTGATTACTGACCCAAAAGTGGGAACCAAGAGACCGACTATGTCGAAGAAAGTCTATGAACCAAATATAAAAAATTATGTAGAAGACTTTGAAGACGAACCCACCGGATTAGAATTTGTCCCAGAATGATCCCCAAAAGGAAATTGTTGGCCTAAGTACAAACACACCACTTCACATCACTACTTTGAAAGAGGTAAAAGATATCGAGAGCCAGTCTCCTGTATTGGCACATGTGGCTAAAGCTATCAATGAGGAATCCAACCTTCATCAATTCTCCTGTGATAGCTCCCTTTTTAGAGGAGTTTCATTCTGTAGTCTCTGATGATCTTTCGGATGCTCTTCCTCCAATGCATGATATCCATCACGCAATTGAGTTAGTCCCCTGAGCACCTTTGCCTACCCTTCCTTATCATTAGGCTCAACCCAAATGCATGCGCTGAGTTTGAAGCATCAAGTTGACGAACTCTTCGCAAGAGGGTATGATTGTGAGAGCCTAAGCCTCTATATTGTGTCTGCACTCTTCAACCCTACAAAAAGATAGTTTTTGGAGGATGTGCGTTGATAACCGTTCATCAACAAACTCACGGTTAAGTATGCTTTTTCATTCTTAGGCTAAACGACTTTTAGATTCTATGTCTGGTGCCACGATCTTTCTAAGATTGATTGAAAAGTGATACCACTTCAACACAGAAGAAGATTGTTACAAGGTGCTGGAAGGAGGGCCCGTGGCTTATAGAAGGAAGAATTATGATTTTGAGAAGTTTGCAAAGGGGGATGGGAATAGAAATCTAATTCATGTGTTCATGCGGAAAGAAGAGCGATCCCAATACACCAAGACAATTCGGATTCGTCCATGGCCAGGATGTCATTATGGATTCGTCTTAGGGCTCTCCACATACTTCTACCGAGCACCGATTTTTATTTTTGTGGTTGTGAACCGATTTCAAAGATAGCTCATTTCTTTTCCTGTTCTAAAACTTCTGATGCTTCTAGAATTGCCAAACTTAATTCGATGAAGTCGTTAGACCCTTGACATTCCAAAATCTATTATGCTGATAGGGATGTTAGATTCATGAGCTAGTTTAGAAAAACCCTTTGGTAATATGATAGGCACCAAACTGAAATTTTTTTCTACCTATCATCCTCAAACCGGCAGCCAGACTGAAGTTGTCAACCGTAGCCTTAGAAACATGTTAAAATGTCTGGCAAGTGAACATGCTAGGACTTGGGATTTAGTGTTATCGACCACTAAGTTTGCATATAATAGTTCGGTCAATAAGTTCATAGGCATGAGTCCATTCGATGTGGTGCATGGTTGCAAACATAGGCAACCATAGACCTGATCCATGTCTCATCAGTATAAAGTGTCTGAGTCTGCACAGTTATTCACATTGTATCCATTCATTGCATCAAGAATCAGCAATGCATTCACTTTAATAACTTAAATATAAATCTTTGCCGATTTACACAGACATTATAAAGAGCTAAGTGAAAGAGGTTACGTTATGATAAAATTAGACTTGAACGACTTTCTTCGGGAATATTCAAGAAATGCAAGCTCGTAGTGTGGAACGTTCAATGTCCTATGGAAAATCAGTTCGAATGTTTGTTGTAGATTTCCTGAAGACATGGGATAGTGCGACATTTAATATTGAAGATTTAGTCCCATACAAAAAGACACATTCAAGCCTTCTAACCCTTTTGTTGATCATATCCACCTTTGTTGATCACCGCTGACCATTATGCTGTTGAGCCGCTACCTCCAAAATTTCATGCACGCAGAGAACAAATAGAACATATATTAGATGAGCAGGTTATGTCAACCAGGAAAGGCGGTTACTAAATACATTATTCGGTGGAAAGGCCGACAAAGTCTGACGTGACGTAGATCTCCAGAGCCGAGTTGCAGCGTCTTGACCCGATCTATAGAGCAGTACGACAGCCGCCATACTATACTCAACGGGATAGAGTTTTTTCCACTGGAAGAAGTTGATGGGGATCAGAGCCGTTTGTTTAGATGATCCGGACACGGATTTAGTCAGACCCAGATTGGGTCATTCGAGTCTAGTCATTTTATTTATTGCATTATTTGATTTTGTTTTAGTCAAGTCAATTTGGTCGTTATTTTTGTTATTAATCAAGTCAATTGAGTCAAGTAATTAGATCGAGTAATTTGATCGATTTTTGTATGTAATCAATCGGTTGACTTAGTCAATTGATTGAGGGTGGATTTTGGTATGTGTATTGATTAACTTGACTTGGTCATAATGTAAGGTCTATATAAAGGCCAACCCTTTTATGCATGAGGGAGTTGAATGATTGAATAAAAACTCTAGCTTTTCTGCTTCTTTCTTCTTCCTCTTCTCTTCTCTTTTTCTTAGCGTCTCTATAACTCTTCTTCTGCGTCTTCTATAACTCTCTTCTCCTCCTGCTTTCTTTCTCTCTTTCTCTCTTCTCCCTGCAGTGGTCCATCAGCTTGGTATCAGAGCATCTCTTTTTTCTCCTCAAGAGTTTGTCCGCATCATTTCAACATTTTTTCTTAACTATTGGTTCTCGCACTCTCTAGTCTCACAGTGATGAATTCCAAGCCAAAGAGTTTCGTGCCAACTACTTGACCACAAAATCTTTTTTTTTTTATTCTTGGTACCATATATAATGGACGAATCGCTCGTTTGGCCGTACGAGTTGACCGGTGGAAAACGGATTGGTTCGCCATTAAATTGGTTTTGGCCCCGAATGGTTGAACGGGGTTTGAACACATTGAAATCGGCTGAAAAGGCCAAACCTGACCGAAGGCGAAACTGTTCGGAACCAGCTAGTTCTGTTCGACTGGTGCGCATTGGACCTCTCCCTTTGCTTCTTTTGTTAAAAGGACCAATGGGGGGCATTTTTTTATCACCTTGTTTAGCCATAAGATACTTAAACAGCTACTCCTTTCTCCAATTTTTCAAAATATTCACACGTTCAACGGGATAGAAGGAAGATCTAAGCCTAATAAGATCTCTTCTTCTTCCTATCTCATTCTCTCTATTTTTTTTAACTTGAAAAAGTAGTTTGAAATTTGCAAGATAAAAGAAGATCATGCCGAAATTTTTGATTTAGGCTTGATTTTATTATATATTGTAAATCTATGGATGATTTACACGATGAATATAAAATTTTTCATCTTCAGATTTTTTTGTAATTTAAAAAATTAAATATATATATTTAGATTAAAAAATAAAATATAAAAAATAAAATTCAAATAAAACTGTTAAATTAGAAGCATATT